>NW_017309080.1:31381-36321 GCF_000935625.1 Nanorana parkeri | reverse complement strand
GGGGGGGGGGGGGAAAGTGCGTCTTATGGAGCGAAAAATACGGTAGTTACACACTTTTAGGGGCTACATGTGAGGTTTGGGTGCACAACACTGCATTAGGCCCCATTCACACTGAGCAACATACCTTTTGGAGCGGATCCGCGTGGCCGGGATAGCGTGACTTTTGGGGTGACGTTCCAGCGATGATCCAGCAACGGTAGCGCGACCTTCACCGCAGAGGCGGCTCTTTAATTAGGCGAGTTAGGTGGCCGCTTAAGGCCTCGCACTCATGAGGGGCTCGCGGCTGCCTAACTCGCCCTATCCACAGCAGAGCTAATTTAATTCACGGCACCCGTGTCCAGCCCGCACGGCTGCCGCTAGTGCAAGCAAGATGGGGAGAGATGCGTCCCTGCAGAGAAGCAGCGTTTAGTGGAAGACTTCTGGTCCGTCTGGTGTACTGTCCGTCCTGGCCCCGCCCCCTGTTCTGTGCTCCGGTGAGGGAGTTCTGGGCTGTAGCTGGCCTGTGACCTGTGTCGTGCCGTGTGGTGTGGAGCAGCTCACAGTAAGTCTTCCTGTCTGCTCCGTGTACTTTGGGAAGATCGTTTGTAAAGTGTCAAAGAAATTCCTCCTCGTTCTGGCCGGGGGAAGGGATGGAGGGAGAGGGGCGGGGGGAGTTGTGATTTGTTTTGTTTTTTCACCTCCCTTTCTTCACACTGCCTCAAAAAGTGTCACTGGCCCCTGGCTACAGCAGTAATGTCAGCAGTTTAAAAAACCTTTGCAGCTCATGTCTTTTTCCCCGGGTACAGTATTTAGGCTCCATTCACATGCAGCGTTTGCGTTTCCCGTGCGGTTTTCTGTGCAGAAGACCGCGCGGGATAAAAAGGCTATAATGTCTAATCCGCACAGATTCCGCTCATTTGTGGCTATTATATTGCCGCAAACATGCGGAATCCGCTCTATTTGTATTCCTTTTGTATTCCTTTTGCATTTGTATTCCTCTAAAATTACAAGTCCCCCGATTGTAGACGAGACCTGTGGTTCCTCCTTCCTGTGGATGGATGATGCATTACACAACTAGGACTTATCATGTAAGGGTTAGTTCACACCAGACCCAGTGCGTTCTGGCCAATTGGTGCCGATACGTCATTTTCAGGCCTAAAATGTGGAATATAACATGGGTGCAAAAATTGAAAAAAGGGCCTCAGTCATGAAGGGGTTAAAAAATAGAAAAATCACGCGACATCCTCCGAAAAAAGGGTCCTGCGGGCGAGACTTGCGACCCTGACGAGCGACATGGAGCTGTACATTAAGACAGCTACATTGAAAATCATTTGGCCGGCGACTTCTCGCGATATCGCGCAGCAGAAATGCGCAATATCGCAGTGGAATTCGCGCAGCAATCTGCTTAGTGTGAATGGGGCCTTAAAGATAAACTCTGGGCAAAATAAACTTTAATTTAGAAATATTCTTTAATAGCCACAAAGGTTATAAGTTTGCTTTGTGTGCACCAAACACCTTTGCAAACCCAGAGCCTGAGCAGAAAGCAGGGCTGTAGGAGGGGCCCAGCAGCCTCCACCAACTAGACTGCCTGCAGAAAACTATAGGGGGGGCTGGAAGCAAGACCAGTCACCCTGCACAAGGAGAGACAGCAGTGACTGGCGTTTATCACAGGAAAGTTTCACACTAAATTACTGCACAGATCTGGAAGAAATACACACAGCACACCAAGATTCCAGTACACATGCCGCTTGTATTTAGACAATATTTGCTTAGCTTTAAGGTTTAAAGCCCATCTCCATGCATTTTGTTTTATTTTGGATAGATGTGTTAGAACCTCTTGGTTTTTTTTATGAAGTCTAGATTACTCCTGTTATAAAATAAATGTGGACCCAATGTAGACCATCACTGTGAATGGCAATGACCTGGAAAGATAGGCTTTCTATATCCATTTTTTACTAGTCTATTGATTCAGCCTCCGCGCTTTAGAGGGCGCTCTACATCTACTAATTATTTCCTCACGGCGCTGCGTGCACTCAAAAACTAGAGGTGAAACTCTACTCTGGTTGCTGTCTGCTGCTTTCCTTTACTCAGCCAGCCCATGACGTCGGAGATTGATATCTATTATATGAAAAGAAAATGATCTTCAACGAAATGGCCACTTTTCGCACCGGAAAAATAGGACTATATTTGCTTTTCTAATTCTGCCAGAACACCGGAAGTTTCTTGTCTGTGCGTTTCAGCATGGCCGCTGTGGATATAAGAGGTGGGTTATGCTTTTCTTTCTCATTATAATAAAGATATATGATTGTACAATTACGGTATTAGTAGTATTCCTGGTAGAAGAAGGCAACGTGTGACTCTATCATGGCAGTCAATCACAGCACACTCTGCTCTATTCCGATGGGAATATGCTGCTTATGATTGGCACTGTAATGTTTTTCCTATTGTACATTGTCATCAGAAGTGCCAACGTGTGATTTCTATTTGTAGATAATTTGCTGGGCATTTCCTGGGTGGACAGCTCCTGGATCCCCATACTGAACAATGGGACGGTCTTGGATTATTTCTCAGAAAGAAGCAACCCTTTCTATGACAGGACTTGTAATAATGAAGTGGTTAAAATGCAGAGGTTAACACTAGACCATCTGAAGTAAGTTACGCTGTGTCTGTATTAGTGGCAGATGTGTACATAATGCCTTGTAAAATGTAACATGGCGACCCTTGTAATCCAAACGATTATTTTGAAGCATACGAAGGCAGCCATTAAAACACTAGTTCCCTTATTTTGTTCTGCTGCATGTGAGGATCAAATTGTAAACTTGTATTTAACCTATGGGCTAAATTAGAGAAATTAATCGATTCCCCTATCCATATTAAACAGCGTGGATGGAGGAATCTCCTCTGCCAGGTGTTGTATTCAGCAGCGCGTGCAACAGTCTAAATACCAGGACAGTTCCTGCAGTGATGCAGTCACTGTTCAGCCGACAGGTTTCCCCAGCCTCTCCTACGAAAGTCGATTGAAAAATTGACTTTTGTTGAGCCAGGTGATGCCACCAAAACCACCCACAGCTTGAATTTAGGTGGGTTCAGCAGGTAAAGGCAAAAATGCGAGCAGCTTAACTCTAATAAAGTGTTTTGTTTGTGTCCTGTAAAAGAGATTTTCCATCCCTTCCTGTTCTGATAGGGAGTGAAGGGAGATCACTTGAGTAGGGACACTGAGTGCAAGAAAAACCTGACAGAGGCTTTAACCCTTACCTGCTGTATCCAAAATAAAAAGTTTTTAAAAAACCCCAACCTTTTAGAGCAGCAAGAGTGCATACTTTGCCTCCCACCCCCTTCCCTCTCTGCTTACATAATCTGCAGATGTTATATCAGCAGTTGCAAACTAGGGCTGCAACAACTAATCGACTAAGTCGATTAAAATCGATGATTGAAAAAGTTGTCAACGCTTTCAATCATCGATTAATCGGCTGTTTCGATTAGTTGGCCTTGTTCACGTCTCCACACGCCGCACCTCCTCCCCGCCACACTCGCCCGCATCAACGCCACACACCTCCGCTGCTAGACCCGCCCACCCACATCCACGATCGGCACAGGGACGCGGGGGGAAGAAGAAGAGGTAAGGAGGAGCAGGCGTGGGGGGATGACAGACAGGCAGGCCGATCTCAGAAGCAAGTTGCTGGAAGACTGCTCAGGTAAGCCTGCACTTTCCCACACATGGTGCTCTATAATGTATTGTTTGGATAGTGGGATTTGTATTCCTCTATAGCTGATGGTACATTGTGCTGTATATTATACAGAGCTATGTACCATCAGCTATAGAGGACGACAAATCCCAGCAATACATTATACACTGTATGCATAATGCATTTCTGGGATTTGTTGTATTCCTATATAGCTGGTGGTATTCTGCATTACGCTGTGTAATATATTATTGCTGGGATTTGTTGTACTCCTATAGCTGCTGGTATTCTGCATTGCGCTTTATAGAGGACTACAAATCACAGCGATAATACATAATACAGCATAATGCAAAATACCACCAGCTATAATGTACTATTGCTGGGATTTGTTGTATTCCTCTATAGCTGGTGGTATTGTGCTGTATAATGTATTATTGTATATATAGTCCTCTATAGCCGGTGCCATTCTTCATTGATTGCTGTATAATTTTATACTTTCCATTTCACTATATTGCACACCACACTTTTTTTTTTTTTTTCTTTTTTACTTACACCGCTCCCAAGCTTGCTCCTGTGATGGACTGCAATCTCAATACAAACTAGTAGTCCATCACTGGAGCCATTTTTTTTCTAACCGATTAATCAAACTCAATAATTGGCTAACAGATTTTAAAAATAATCATTAGCTATTGCAAACATGTTGTGTTAAGGCAGCCCATTCTTTCTGAATTGTCTGCCAACACACCGCAAATACACATGACCTTTATTTTGGCCATAACACGCCACTAGGCAGGGTACGTGTGCTGCAATTGTATAATGTGTTAGGTTGCTATTTTTAAAATGGGGCCATAAAACAAAATCTCTGTTACTTAAACATCCAGTTTTTGAGCGCTGGAAGCCTCTGATGAAGTTGCATATACAAATATCTGACCCATGTTGCTTCTATTTCTTATTATTTTTGTATGTGTGTTTTAGTCAGATGATTGGTGTGGAATATATTTTGTTACATGCACAAGAGCCTATATTATTCATCATCAGAAAACAACAGAGACAGTCTCCCACACAGGGTGAGTACAGCTTACTGCTTATCTGTTAACTTCATATAGCATTCAGTTTTTTGTTTTTTTTTCCTAGAGGGACATAATTTTAGGAAGTTTATTTCCTTACTTATGCTTTTATATGGCTTATCTGCAAAAGCAGGAAGAGAGAAAGGTGGAGGTATTGCATTTAAAGGCCTAATCTGGGCTTCTGTCACTTGACATGATGAACCCTTGACTG
>NW_017309080.1:25380-31357 GCF_000935625.1 Nanorana parkeri | reverse complement strand
AATTTATATGGATCAAAATTGCAATAATATTGACTAGCAAAGATGATAGTAATAAAAACAAAACCACAGGATATAATTTCAAATATTAATGAAACAAAACTAAGTATCTCCTGGAATGTAATTAGTAATGTTATGGAAAACTTGCTTGGGCTGTGCGCACAAATCTCCACCACACTCAAAGGTACACTTTCAAATCAATGCGCAACCAACTCCACCGCGCTTAAAAGCACGTTGTATTAAGCTCTTTGGTATAATGTAATTAGGTACTTCTGTAGTGCCAGACAGATTCAGGCAAGACGCTGATTCAAGCTGGAGGTTCAGTATCCAAGTGTGTCTGACCACGAGTCCCTCCGTTTATTATACAGCAAAAGGGTTAACGCCCAGAGGGAGATGGCTTTACAACATCAGCCAATCAGCCTCAAAATGTACAGTTACATAAAAGAAAAGGGGGAGTACACCAATGTGAATGAGCAGAGAAGTGTTCATGTCTCACTAGTGTTAAACAAAGGACTATGATCTGCTGAGTCATGTACATTGCCCCGATCAGCCACGTGTATGCACATCCGCCATCTTAGCCAGCATAGACCCCATTTAATACTGTTCATAATGACCAGTATCTATTAAGATCATCCTATTTGTTGTTACAGATTTGAGACCATCTGTGGACACATTGCTAATGGTATTGCCAATGTACGGTACGAGTACACCAGCAAGGCATAAATCAATGTCTTCTCATCAAAGGAGATATGTATCCAAAAAGGATAGCGCAGCCGCAACAGAAATATAATGCATATCTTTCGTTATGCAGTCTTCGCTAAAATGCATAGACGTCCGCTGGCAATAAGCCAAGCGCATTGCGCTGGATACTTACAAAACCGGCAAATGCGTACATACACTGCAGACACGTCTCCAAGCCCATAAGAAGGTTTTCATACTGACAGTTTTACCACAGGTCCCGATTCAACCCAAGCACGCTCTGCTAAAGCGTCCCTCGGTTGAATACGACACAGGGAGACAGGTGACAATCTATAAAACACACACATCCTAGAATAAAAATGTCCATATTATAACATTTTCACAACAGTAACTAAGCAAAATGTGACAAAATAATGTGCAGATTCAACACATGACCTCTCCCAGCCAAACATGTTCAAAGCTCAAAGTCCTTACTTCGCATTAACTAACTTTACTATGCACAGGACTGGCGAAAATCAGCCAAGAATCTATTTAAAGTGACATTAAAGTCAAAGTTCCCCCCCCCCCCCTTAAATGATGTCTCTTAATCCGATCTTCTTCTTTACTGTCCTTTTTCAGCTGTCCCTCCAGCGCAGGTAAGGGTCTCCAATCCAGCGCTGACTCCTCTGTCCTCCTCTTCTCTGCTGTCCCACGTTGTCTGTGCTGGTGCATGCTGCTCCATATACTTGGCTTGTGTCTCTCCTCATCTCTCGGTCGAACATCTGAAGTGCGCATGCGCCCACCCCAAGATCCTTTGCGGCGCCTGAGACTCTTCAGATGTTCGGACGGGAGCATGCGGCGGAGACACAAGGTAAGTTTTAAACCCTTTTTAAAAGGTTTTTTTTTTGCATATATTTACTGCTTGCTAGTAGTAGATATATGCAAAAACATGCAAGGGTTTAATAACCCTTTAAGGTTAACACAAACTTCCACTAAGTTATTTTATGTATATATCACAGCTAGGCCATTGACTAGAAACTGAAATCGGCTTCAAGAAAAATATTTCTGCCAAGATTGAAAGGTAGACAATTTTTACTGCAGATACAATTTTACTCCAATTCAAACCTGATGCTAACAATGACTAAATAGTTTAGTTAGCTACCCTGTTTCCCCGAAAATGAGACCTACCCCGATAATAAGACCTAGTACTATCTTTGGGAATTGCTAAAATATAAGACCTACCCCGAAAATAAGACCTAGTTGTGACCTTTCCCAGGGCTGGTGGTGGCATAAGGGGGAACTTGAAGAGCCGCGGGAGAGAATTGGCGGTGCCAACGAAGCCAGCACTAGAGGAAGTGAGGCGGCAGCGGAGGGAGCAGAGCCGCATAAGCCAATGCTTCCTTTATAGCGCCGACTCCTGTCACAGGCGGAGTCATACCAAATGCACTCTGCCTGTGAGGAATCGATAGTGAAAGCGCGCTTCGCCCATTCTGGCCAGCAATTGGTTACCTAATTGCTCTTGGAAAGGTACGGCACCCCTGATTGCCCTGATCACCCTATTCTTGACTTTGCCATTTTGGATTATTTAACCGCTTGAAGACCAGGTGTTTAGACCCCCTTCCTGGCCAGGCCATTTTTCAGTGTTCAGCGCTGCAGTACTTTGACTGACATTTATTCCGTCATGCAACGCTGTACTGAAATTAATTTTATACAATTTTTTTGGGGAGAGATAGAGCTTTCTTTTAGTGGTATTTAATCACCACTGCAGATTTTATTTTTTACTGTATTCAGGAGAAATTACTGAAAATTTTGAAAAAAAATAAGTTTTTTTTAACATTATGTTATAAAACAACTAATAATACCCACTTTTTTGGTAAAATATAAAAGACGGGGTCACGTCGGGTAAATAGACACCAAACATGTCAAGCTTAAAAATTGCGCGCACTCGCAAAATCGCAAAAAACTAGCATATTCAAAATTGGCCATAGGCAACGCTTTAAAAGCTTTTACCGCTCATCAGTTTAGTGTTATCAGTGATTGATGGCCCTAGACTTATTGCTCTCATTCCGACGTTCGCAACGATATGTAACATGTGCGGCGTAATGGGCGCAATCGTCATTTTCGCAGGTATGCGCAGCTGACGCATGTTTACATGCGTGTATGTAGGGGTGGGGACTTAAAACATTTTTTTTGTTTTTTTTTTAACTCTTTTTTTTTGTGTAACTTTAAAAAAATTTGGGGGGAAACTTTCAATTTTTTTACAATTTTTTTTTTACGCTTAACTTTATTGCTATCACAGAGGGGGCTGAGAAACCCCCTTATGTGATAGCAAAAGAGGTGACAGGTCCTCTTTATGGAGACATCAGGGTCTCCAAGACCCCTAATGTCACCTAGGACCCCCCCTGAACAAGCTGATGAAGCAGAGATCTGCTTCATCAGCTTCTCTCCAGCATCTGAAGCTGGAGAGTGACACGAGAATGCGGAAGTGATGTAATATACACCACTTCCGCATTCTGACAGCGGAGAGGGGACCGGAGGGAGATCGTGTACCGAGCTCCCTCTGATCCCCTGTGACAGAGGCACTATGCTGGATCCCGGGCTCACACCGGAGCCCGGGACCAGCTTGGGAGGGGGAGAGCCGCGGAGGGGGCGCACGTCTCTGGGCCTTAGCCGGCGGATGGCTTGTATATTAGCCGGCGGATCGCTTGTATATTAACGGGCATCGCTGCCTCTTTTCAAATAGCGGGGGGTTCCCACTCGCGCGCGCCGCGCCTGAGCGGGCGGATGTAACAGTTACATCCAAGAAGCTCCCGGCCGGCCGTGTATACACAGCGGCTGGCCGGGAGGTAGTTAATTTGGATTTGCATTAATTTTGGATTGTTGTACATTAAAATAAAAAATAAGACCTACCCCGAAAATAAGACCTAGTGTGTTTTGAGCCAAAAAAAATATAAGACAGCGTCTTATTTTCGGGGAAACACGGTATATCTGGCTAGTAAATGGAAATCTATACTTTACCAAAATTGAAAATTCTTTTGTCTTAGAGATTTCAACTTTGTGTCAGTGTAGGGGCAAGAGATGCTCAGGTTCTCTTTGGTTTAGTTCCCCCTGCAGCCCGTCAATCTGCTTCAGAGTTCTCCTTGTGTCTGTGTCCGTCCTCCTGTATCAGTTCTTTGTTTTTTTTTCCCAGTCTTCCGTCCTAAACTTTCTACTAACTTTTATCACCTGGAAATGTGGGAGAATAAAGCTTATCTTAACCTAATTATGACGTTACTCACTCAGATCACTTTACTCCAAATTACCTGAAGAGGACAATGTTGGACTAGGAATAATTTTGGATTTTTCCTTAAAATTCCAATATTATTCCATGAGATGATCTCTGACCTAGGTCCATAAAATTAAGAAAAAATCCGATACCTTGACAGAACTTGTCAGACTTGCTGTCTCTTAAAGAGATGTATTGCTTGAGAAAGTCTGAGCAAGAAAAACAACTCTATTCTACATACATTGAGAATGAAATAATTTGTACTAAGGCAGTGGTTAACTCACATTCTTTTGCTGATTACATAAATAACAATATACCTTTGGTGCACAGTCATGTTGGAACAGGAAGGGCCATCCCCAAACTGTTCCCAGAAAGTTGGGAGCATGAAATTGTCCAAAATGTCTTGGTATGCTGATGCCTTAAGAGTTCCCTTCACTGGAACTAAGGGGCCAAGCCCAACCCCTGAAAAACAACCCCACACCATAATCCCCCCTCCACCAAACTTTACCCTTGGCACAATGCAGTCAGGCAAGTACCGTTCTCCTGGCAACCGCCAAACCCAGACATGTTCATCGGATTGCCAGACAGAGAAGTGTGATTCGTCACTCCAGAGAACATGTCTCCACTTCTCTAGAGTCCAGTGGCGGCTTGCTTTACACCACTGCATCCCACACTTTGGTGATGTAAGGCTTGGATGCAGCTGCTCGGCCAAGGAAACCCATTCCATAAAGCTCTCTACGCACTGTTGTTATGCCAATCTGAAGGCCACACGAAGTTTGGAGGTCTGTAGCTATTGACTCTGCAGACAGTGGGTGACTTCTGTGCACTGTGGGCTTCAGCATGCGCTGACCCCGCTCTGTCATTTTACGTGGCCTACCACTTCTTGGCTGAGTTGCTGCTGTTCCCAGTTGCTTCCACTTTGTTATAATAGCACAGTTGACCGTGGAACATTTAGTAGCAAGAACATTTCATGGAACACCTGAATCCAATGATTTGGAGGGGTGTCCCAATACTTTTGGCAATATAGTGTGTGTGTGTATATATATATCTCACACACACACACACACACATACAGGGCTCGAAAAATCCACGACGAGTGGACGGTGGAGCCCGACGAGCAGCTTCCTGGCCGGCTGTTGTAATTACACGGCCGGCCGGAGCTTAACACAGTCAAGCGATCGAGTGTCTCTATAGATGCTCGATCGCTTGTATCACCAGCTGCCGTTGCCGGTCCCGAGATCCGCTGTGCCCGATGCGGCCAGGACCGGCACGGCTCTGTGACAGGAGATCAAAGGGAGTTCAGTATACGAACTCCCTTTGATCTCCTCTCAGTCCCCGAATGCAGGAAGTGATGTATATTACATCACTTCCTGCATTCAGTACGGACAAAAAGGAACAAGCGCACTACCAAAGGTACTACAAATTAGGCTTCCAACAGGGCTGTGAAAACTGTGCGAGCTCTTGAAAACAGGGAGAGGAACCCTGTTTTAGCAAAAAACGAACAGTGTGTGTGTTAAGAGCGCTACTACTGTTTGGGCACAATTAAACAATCATAAAATTTAACAATACTGTTTCACACTTAGGATGACCAGAATACAAAGTGACTCACTTTTAGGTGTCCTGGGGTGCCTTGGAGATGGTCCGATGGAAAAATCACTACTGCTTGATATTCTATTTAGATGAGGCAAATCATGGATGAGGCAGAGCACATGTTCAGACCAGAACACTGTAGTGCATAATGCATTGCATATAGTGTGGAACAGTTATGTTTATTTCTGCATACCTGGCTGTATATTACATTTTTTAATGTATAATATACAGCCAGGTATGCAGAATTAGATATAACTGTGCCACACTACAGGTGTGTGCTGGGCACAGGATGGCATAAAAAAAAAGTTATATTTGCCTGCTGTAATGCAATTACTAATTGCATTACAGCAGGCAAATATAACTTTTTTTTATGCCATCCTGTTTTTTATGCTGAACATGTGCTCTGCCTCATCCATGATTTGCCTCATCCAAATAGAATAGCAAGCA
>NW_017309080.1:19308-24591 GCF_000935625.1 Nanorana parkeri | reverse complement strand
CCCCCCCCAGCCCCCTCACCTGTTTACATCTTTGCAGGGAGGACGAGGCTGTGAGCAGGATCAATCCCTGGTTTATCTGTGAGTGATTAGTGAGGTCTGCAGCAGACCTTACTATCACCCCCAGATAACCAGGGATCGATCCTGCTCACAGACTTTCTTTCGGCCGGAGCTCAGAACTGTCAGAGCTCTGGCCGAAGGAAGCCAGAGCTGACAGGAGCTGCTCTGCGGTCTGCATCCGACACAGATGCAGACCATGGAGCTGCTCCCGCAAGTTGGGTACGCGGTCTGCGACCGTGTGCCTGACATGTCAGCTGGCTGTGGGCAACATAGTACCGGCTCGCGGGCCAGAGTTGGTCCGCGGACCGGTACTTGGAGACCCGAATTTCCACTGCTATGAGGTATATACTATGAGGTATATAGGTTGAATATTGTATAAAAAATAAAATCAATTTAAGCAAACACCGTGTAATGAAGCAACGCCCAGCTTTCTGATTGGCTGGAAAGTCGACTTAATGCTCCCTCGTCAACTGAGGACCCTGGAGCTGGCTTCCCGGCCAAATAGGAAGCCGGGCGCCGCGTCATTACACGGCGCCTGGCTTCCTGATTGGCCAGAAAGCCAGTGTTTTATGTGGTAATAATGACAGTATAAGCCGTTAGTGTACAGAAGTCATGTTCTTGGAAGAGAACCCACAGAACAGGAACAGGAAACGCATCACAGGAAACAAGTGCCACAGAGATGAATCATAGAGTTGCATATAAACTAAACATAACACTCATAACATCTCCCTCTTAATAAATGATCATTGTGAAATGTGGATGAATCCTTGTAATAACATATTTACAGGTTAAGTCTTTTGGGTGGTTGTGAATGTCTACCACTGCGGGTGAAAACTGGCCCTCGTTGTATAAAGTGTTTCTTAGCCCTCTCCGAGGTTACTGGGCTCTTCTCACCACTTACTGGCATGCTCTGCTCTTCACTCCCGTCCGATATACCTGCTTGCTCCGGACTGTCATTAACATTAGTCTGTGGCATCATCACTGTACATTCCCTACCACCAATTGGGGAGTTTGCCCTTGCATTACCAGGCGAGTCTGGCCTGTCAACTGGATAATGTGAATCAGGCTTTTCCGCCACACGCAGATCCACACGATTGCGACGATAGACAGTTCCATCAATGTCGACAAGATAGGAGCGTGGTGCAACCTTTCGCAGACAAGTACCCATTCTCCAACGACTTGTTCGATCTCCAGGCAGCGGTTTCATACGGATTCGTTCCCCAATATTCAATTCAGGCAAATCTCTTGCAGATGTGTCATGTTGTGCCTTGAACACTTGCCTCTTAAGCCGTAACTTTTCCGGTACCCCTTGTATCACAGAGGGTTCAAGTAACTTGTTGGCCACAGGTAAGGAGGTCTTTAATCTTCGTGACATCAGTCTCTGTGCTGGGCTACTATCCATGCCCACAGTTGGAGTGTTCCTCCAATGTAAGATGGCCTTCCACTGGTCTTTACCATCACTTTGTGCTTTCTTGCATAAAGTTTTTACAATCTTCACCGCAGATTCAGCTTTGCCGTTAGCCTGTGGATGCCGTGGTGAGGAAGTTACATGCTCAAACTCCCATTCAAAGGCAAATTTTCTGAATTGTAAGCTTGAGAACTGAGGGCCGTTATCAGAAATCACTATCTGGTTGGCCATGACGTGCAAACTGCGCCTTGCACCTCTTAACTGTAGTTTCAGTGGATAAGTCAGGAAGCAGTTCAATTTCCCAGAAGTCTGAGTAATGATCAACTAATATCAGCTACTCTTTGAGTGAATGAGTAATAACATTTCTGCTCTCAGTGACTTTGGCACTATAACTCTTGTGCCTTTTGTATAAGATACTATTTTGTACGCTGATCTCATCTTTGAAGGACCAATACTCCTTCACAATTGCAGGTGCTGCATCCTTGTCATCAGGCCACCCACTTAGAACAATAGACTTCAGCGCTTGTAAAGTTTTCGTCTCTGTCTGTGTGCTGTAGAAGCTGATGTAGCCGCTGATCTGTGACGTTAAGATAGTCTGCTTGATTGATTTCAGCAAAGAAATGTTGTTCCTGTTGCAGCAAACAAACTGTATGATGCTCATGTTTGGGAAGCCAGTGCCAAACTGCATCCTTATCCAGAAGTCTTCTTTGTTGTAATGCTGCAATGTAAGCATCATGCTCTGCAAACGCTTGGGAGCACACAAAAGGGGCTTTCTAAATATGGCAATTAGTGGTTTGTGATCTGTTTCAGCTGTGATTGTATCCCGGCCATAAAGATAGTGATGGAAACGCTGGCAGGCAAACACAATGCTTAAACATTCTTTTTCAATTTGAGCATAATTTTGCTTGGCTGATGAAAGAGCTCTGGATGCATATGCAACTGGCTGCTCATCTTGCAATAGACAACATCCTAGGCCATTCTTGCTTGAATCACTTTGTATTGTAACAGGTTTTGTGACATCATAATATTTCAACACAGGAGCGGCGGTGACCAATTGTTTTATTTTCTCCACTGCCTGGTCATGTTTGGGAAGCCAGTGCCAAACTGCATCCTTATCCAGAAGTCTTCTTAACGGCTGACACACCTCAGACAAGTGTGGCATAAATTTAGCTAGATATGTGACAGCCAATAAAACGCTGTACTGCTTTGGCATCGCCAAGCTGTGGCATGTCCACAATGGCTCTAATCTTATCAGGGTCTGCTTTTAAGCCTTGTGAGGACAGGATATGTCCATGGAAATGGACTTCTTGCACCTTGAACTGCAATTTCTTTACGCTGAGTCTCAGCCTCACCTGCCTGCAACGCTCCAGTAGTGCTATTAGCTTCTCATCATGGTCATGCACAGCTTCTTCATCTGTATCACCACAGCCAACTATGAGAATGTCATCAGCTATTGGCTCAATTCCATGGAGCCCACATAATAGTTCATGCTGCTTTCGCTGATATACCTCTGGTGCTACAGAGACTCCAAATGGCAGTTTGAGCCATCTTTTTCTGCCCCAAGGAGTCCAGAATGTGGTCATGTAGCTACTCTTTTCATCTAGTTTGCACTGCAAAAAGGCATCTCTAGCATCAACAAGGGTAAAGACCCGTGCTTTGGGTAGTTTGTGCAAAACATCGTCAAGTGTCGGCATTAAGTAGTGTGACCGTCTCAGGGCCATATTCAAAAACTTGGGATCGATGCAAATTCTGATCTTCTCAGGCTTCCTACTAACAACCATGTTGCTTATCCAGTCCGTAGGCTCTGATACTGAAGTAAGATGCCCTTCAGCTTCATACTTATCCAGTTGCGCTTTGACCTGCGGCTTAATGGCTAAAATGAACCTCTCCTGGAACAGATACTATGGGACCATCAAACACATCACTATAGACTTTGAGGATTTGCTGTTTTGTCAGTGGCCTTGTCAAGGATTTTGCAGACTGATTATCGACATTATGTAGCTCAGCAGGAATGGTGAACTACAACAGACCCAGGTGCTCACATGTTGAACCAGACAGTAGCGGTTTCTGATTGGCTTCCACAATCTCAAATTCAAGTTTGTGCATATGTCCACGTATGCAGCATTCTGTTCGGAAACGTCCCATTGATTCCATTAGCTCCCCTGAATATAATTTCAGTTTGGTGCCACTAGGCTGAAGAGGTGCCCTAGGTGCCAGTTTCATTTTGTCTTTTAAACTCATGACATTACATGTTGCACCCGAGTCCAGCTGTCTGGGTTGGCATATATTATTTAGTCTGAGATTTACAAACCATTTTTTGCCTTTAGATTGTACAGCACTAATGCATTCCTTCGTGTAAACCACATCAGTGCTAAGCAAGTGTGCATTCTCAAGATCTGACATGTGCTCAACTGTGTGCAGTTTCCTAGTTTTACTAGAGAAACACACTCCAGCAAAATGATTTAATCTACCACATGCTCTACAGCTTTTCCCATATGCAGGGCACTGTTCTTTCTCTCGTATATGCACATTGCCACAGTACCTGCATGATGCAGGCGTGCTCCCAGGTGAGTTGCGTTGGTGATTTTTGTGCTGAAGCTTGTGCTGGTGGTTCTTCAACTTGGCTGTTGCTTGGAGGCTGCATTAATACTGTCAGTCTGTTTATCCTGCTCCATAGCTCTCATATGTTTGTCAGTAAGCTCTGCAGTACGACATATCACAATTGCTGCTTGTAGGTTTAAATCATGTTCTCTCAATAGGCGTCGGCATGTGCTTTCACTAGTGATACCCAGAACTATTTTGTCCCGAATAAGTTCATCTCTCAGAGACCCATAGTCACAGCTTGCAGCTTTTTCTCTTAGCCGTGTGACAAAGTTATCTATTGTTTCACCTTCTTCTTGCTTGCAGCTGCCAAATATATATCTTTCATATATGACATTTTTAGAAGGTCTGAAAAAAGCTTCTAATGCATCCAGTATGGCTTTAGTGTCACTCTTCTGCTCCTCTGTGAGGTTCAGATTATGCTTGTAAACATGAAGGCATTCACTGCCCATAACTCTCCTCAGTGTAGCTGCTTGCACTGCTGCAGGCTTCTCATGTAATCCTGTTGCTAGGGAGTAATCCTCAAACTCAGCTCTGAAGTTATCCCAGTTACTGCTGCAATCCCCACTCACCCTCATTGTCTCAGGTAGTGGAATGCTGTGTGCAGTTGCCATGGTGCTGGTTTTCTTGTAGAGCTGCAGCTAACGATTATTTTCAAAATCGATTAGTTAGCCGATTATTAAGTTCGATTAATCGGATAAAATAATAAAAATAAAATACATTTTACAAAATGGCTCCAGTGATGGGACTACTAGTTTGTATTGAGATTGTAGTCTATCACAGGAGCAAGCTTGGAGCGGTGGAAGTAAAAGAGAAAAAAAGTGTGGTGTGCTATATATTGAAATGAAAAGTGTAAAATTATACAGCAATTAATGCAGAATGGCATTGGCTATAGAGGACTACAAAACCCAGCAATTGTACATTATACAGCGCAATGCAGAATACCACCAGCTATAGAGTACAACAAATCCCAACAATAGTACATTATAGCTGGCGGTATTCTGCATTGTGCTGTATAATGTACTATTGCTGGGTTTTGTAGTCCTCTATAGCTGGTGGTATTCGGCATTGCACCACTGTATAATGTGCTATTGCTGGGATTTGTTGTACTCCTCTATAGCTGGTGGTATTCCACATTACGCTGTATAATGTATTATTCCTTGATTTGTAGTCCTCTATACAGCGCAATGCAGAATACCACCAGCTATATAGGAATA
>NW_017309080.1:0-17706 GCF_000935625.1 Nanorana parkeri | reverse complement strand
TTGTAGTCCTCTATAGCTGGTGGTATTCGGCATTGCACCACTGTATAATGTGCTATTGCTGGGATTTGTTGTACTCCTCTATAGCTGGTGGTATTCCACATTACGCTGTATAATGTATTATTCCTTGATTTGTAGTCCTCTATACAGCGCAATGCAGAATACCACCAGCTATATAGGAATACAACAAATCCCAGCAATACATTATACATGCAGTGTATAATGTATTGCTGGGATTTGTATTCCATTGTATAATATACAGCACAATGTACCATCAGCTATAGAGGAATACAAATCCCAGCAATACATTATAGAGCAGCATGTGTGGGAAAGTGCAGGCTTATCTGAGCAGTCTTCCAGCAACTTGTTTCTGAGATCGGGCCTGTCTATCGGCAGCTGTCATGCCCCCCACACCTCCTCTCCTTACTTCTTTTCCCTGCGTCCCTGTGCCGATCGTGGATTTGGGCGGTGAGCGTGAGGCAGGGAGGAGGTGCGGCGTTTGAATGCGGGCGGGTTTGGCAGCTGCAAACATGAGGTGGGGAGGAGGAGGTGTGGCGTGCAGCGTGTGGAGCCGTGAACAGGGCCAACCAATCGGAAGCCGATTAATCGATGATTGAAAAAGTTGACAACTTTTTCAATAATCGATTATAATCGATTATGTCGATTAGTTGTTGCAGCCCTATTTTCTTGCTTCCCGTGCTCAGCTTTCAGGACAGGACTGCAATCGCTACAGGAGGCACATTCAGCTCTAAGGCCTCTCACTGCAAGACTGGCAAGCTTTCAGCGTCCCATGAGTAGAAGCAGCGCAGATTCAAGTACTTCTGACACCATGTTTTTTGTGGTAATAATGACAGTATAAGCCCTTAGAAGAGAACCCACAGAACAGGAACAGGAAACGCATCACAGGAAACAAGTACCACAGAGATGAATCATAGAGTTGCATATAAACTAAACATAACACTCATAACAGCCAGCTCCCTGCTTACTCGTCCCATAGTGACTAGAAGCATGGGGACAGCTTCCCTGCTAATTGGGAAGCCAGGTGGCGAGTCATTACACGCCGCCTGGCTTCCTGAATGGGACTTCAGTATCGGCGAGTACCGAAAAAAACATCGGTACTCGTACTCGATACCGAAGTACCAGTATCAGTGCATCCCTAAATAATACGGTATACAAGGTAACTTTTATTATGAGCTCCTCTTCCTATGATGAAAAAAAATATCATGGAGAAGATTTCTTTTGTCTTTTGTTAAGCTTGAGACATGGCAGCTCCATCAATCTCAGTCTAACACAGTCTGATACCATGGTCAGTCCTTATCTCGTCGTTGTTGTCTGGTACCCCCATAATTTACAACCTGGGAATATATGTCGTTAAGGCTCTAAGAATTGCTGGTGTTAGTGTTTGTCCAGAAACCATGAACTCAAATTCACCTTATATACTGATATAATATAAAGAGCAAAGATGGCTTCCAGGATGCCCATATTACATTATGTACAGTATAATAATAAGTATAGGCCTTACAGTTTAATTCCTTTTTAATTAGGGGTGTCCCGATACCACTTTTTCAAGACCAAGTACTTGCCAATACCAATTACCAATACTTTTTCTTAAAGGGACATTTGACATTTTTTTCTAAAACAATGCAGGCTAATGATTTTAGGGCAGTTTCTCACCAGAGCTAAATACAGATCTCACCAGGTTTCGTTAAGAATCTGGACGCAGCCGGGCGAGATCTGGACAAAGCCGGGTGAGATCTGGAATCCAGATCCCACCAGAGCTGCATACAGATGTCAGCAGGGCTACATATTGTGTCTCTCCAGGGCTCTGACAGGTTCTGGGCTGAGCCTGCACTACAGGCGCGTAGTGAGCCAAAGGGAGCGAGTGCCGGTCTCGTGCCAGCTCTGAGGCTGTATTCAAGGTGTGGGGCTGCCTCAAGCTCTGCCTGTACCAGGAAGGAGGAGGAGGGGGGCATGTGGGACCTGTCAGGCAGTGTCGAAGACAGCTACTGCCAGGTCCCCGGAAGGCTGCTTCAGGACCCCCAAGTGCTGGATCTGAGGCAGCCGATCCAATTTTTAACCCTTTCTCTGCCAAGCCCTCCAGAACATTTTGCAAATCAGCTGGTATTAATATTAAACTGATAAAAATACACAATTCAATTGATAAATGCACACTAAAATCAGTATCGGCGCACAAAAAAAATATTTTCTGACTAAATCTAAAAGATAAAACTGTATTGAGTTAATAAATAACAAATATTTGCAAATTTGAAATGGCGCCTTTTTGCGAAAAGGTATGCAAAACTGTAAATAAGCGACTTATGTAACTGTTTTTACGCTGTGTTGGTGTTTGTGTTGTGATAAAATAATACAGGTGTATATTTAATTGCAACACAAGGTATCACAACACATGGCAATGTGTCACAAAGCTTTGCCATGCGCTGCCACAGTTAATTTAATGTTGTTTAAAAGAAAAAAAAGAAAATAATGCACTGCGATGCGTTCGAACAACGCACTGCAGCGCATGTGCATGGCGTACACCACAATATGGTGCACGTGTATGTTGTGTGTGGGGGGAGGGAGGTGTTGTGCTTTTTTTTTAATTCATTTTTTTACACATTTTTTATTTATTTTTAAATTTTTTAACTTTTTTCTGCACTTCAGGTCGGCCGAACATGCTGAGCATGTTTGGCCGACCTGAACGCAAGCCGATGTACAGCAAGCCTGAAGTGAATAGCCGAACAGCGTTCGGCTCATTTCACTTCGGGCCGGTTATTCACATGGATGCCTTCGGCAGCTTTGTGAATAACCTCCTATGTGTCCCCAGTTATTTACAAACACTGGAGGGATCAGACGATCACTCCAGTGTTTGTGCTGCACAGAGGATCGGTAAATATCAATTATATTTATCGATCCTCCGTTCAGCCACGCACAGAGCCGCTGTCATTGGGAAACTGACATAAATGAACAGGAAGTGATGTAAATCACAGCCTGTTCATTCATAACTGGGGACACATAGTACTATCTGTCCCCAGTTATTTACAAACACCGGAGTGATTAGACGATCAATGATTTTTATCAATCCCCCGTTCGGCCACGCACAGAGCCGCTGTCATCCGGAAACTGATAGGATGACAACGGCTGGCGGGGGGGGGGCACCTGTTTTTTTGTTAGTAGCTGTATTTTTGTTAGTAGCTTGTGAGCCGCTGAAGACAGCTATTAATTTGAACGGGACAGTCCGGGGAACAGTTCTGGTATAAGTTCATGGTCGCTAGAGCGACCATGAGCTTATACCAGAACTGTAAATGCCACCGATCTAAAATAGTTCCGACAACACTCTGTACAGTCATATCTGTTACAACTAACACAGTACTGTGGCAGTGTAGGTGGAGGTTTAATAGTACTAATGATATCTGACATCTAAGTGGTTATAATGATGGCATTACTGATACAGAAATGCTGCTGTAGGGCAGAATTACAGCCATAGTAGCAAATTAAGATTTATGAATGTGTGCTAATACAACAATCCAACCTATAATTCTATTTGCAGTTATACCACTGGCTGATTACTACATCATCGCAGGAGTGATCTACCAGGCTCCAGATTTGGGATCCGTTATCAATTCCAGAGTTGTAAGATCTGTTCATATTTTACCTTTTGATAGAGTCTCATAGATTTTTAGATCTAAAAAATAGCTGGTATAAAATATTTATGCACTATACTTAAATATTGAATAATTATTTAATTGTTTATTTAATGGACATATACTGTATTCATTCTTTCTCCATAGCTCTCATCCCTGACATATGTCACAGATGGTAATGTTTTCCTTCCTGCACAAGTTCTAAGTGAACTCCTTTCACCAGACGCTTTTGTCTGGGGGAATCCGATTGGCTGCACGTTTGAATCCACGTCCTGTCGCGTGGATTCATACAGGTTAGCCAATTAGCTAAAAAACGGAAAGCTTCACATACTGCCATTTGCCTCTGCTGCGGGCAGTTCCGTGTGCAGTGTGTTTGCTGCCTGGCCATCGCTCCCATCTTTATACCCGGGGCAGCTGCACTGTCTCCCCCTCACCCCAGTTATTATGTCACGGACTCCACTCACTGCACGTACACACAGCACAGATATAACACATAGCACGCACAGTGCACATTGCACTCACATTACACACAGAGTACACAACGCACAGTACACACAACTTACACTGGCTGCACATGGCTATTCAACCAATCCAATGTACTCTGAACAGCCTGGGGGGAGTGGAGGGGGGGAAGAGGCTGACATGGAGGATGACAGTTGTTACTGCAGTACATTCTGGCAGATAATTTCAAAAGCTCCCTGCTGGCACAGGTTCCACACGCTCTGAGCAGTCCTCATCAGTCATTACAGTTCCCGACAAGTGTGTCCCCAGTTCCGTGGCATCTCATCTCTTTTCTCTGGATGGCCCGGCTTGTCAACACATTCAAGGGGAGTCCAGGAGTGGTGTGGGCATGCCTGCCAGCGTCAGTGAGAGGGAGGGTGTAAGGAGCTACAAGCAGCCCAACTGACCAACTAATCGATCAAAATCGCTGACAACAATTATCTTTATCGGTTTATTCAATTAGTTGTTGCAGCTCTAGTAGGAAGTTGTATTACTTAACTGCAGTGGACAGAAGCGGGGTCACCCTACCTGGTTGCGATGCTTGGAAGGGCTGTGTAAATCTCAGGACTGTGTAGACAAAGTAACAATTTTTAGGGGAAGGTTAAACAGCCCACATACATGATTACCTGGCTCTTTTCCTGTATTTCAGTTTTAAAGTGTATCTCCTAGAAAAATCTTTTTTTTAATTTTAGTTTTGGATAGAGTGGGGAAGGTTTACACAAGGGGTAGGCAACCTTAGTACTCCAGCTGTTGTGGCGCTACAAGTTACATGATGCATTGCAAGACTTTGACAGCCACAGGCATGACTTGCAGAGGCGTGATGGTATTTATAGCTTCACCACAGCTGGAGTGCAGAGGTTGCCTAGCCTCTGTCTAGTTTTTATTGCTATGTCACCACTGGGGAGATTCACCCCTCTGTTTGTACTAGTGGCCATTGTTTTCTAGAAAGGAGAGAATCTGCAAACTTTTATAGTTGTCCCCACTAATGAAAATCTTCCAACGGAGACACAACTATCTAAAAGGAGAATTGCGCCCAAACTTTCAGAGATTTCATCTAAATACCTGTTGCGCCCCCTTGAACATGAAGACAAATTTCCCCAATGGGACATGGACAGCAAAAAATATAATTTGGCAGGGCTTTTAAACATTCCCTAATCTACCTATACATACACTTGAAAATTTTAAATGTTTAAAATAAAATCAAATGCTTTCCATGTGCCTAAACATTTTAGTCCAATAAGTTTTCATTAACGTTTTCATAAAAAAACAGATAAGTAAAACATATAAAGAATAAAGCCACTGTACAAAAGCATTGGAAATGCATAAAAAGTACAAGTCATGTAACCCAACACGTATCAGCAGACTACCAAGGCAAGTAGCACTAATACAACGTAATGCTGATTTCTAATCCTGTATAATGTAAGGGGAATGACCCCCTAAGTGCCTTGGAAATCCTGGCTCCTAGAGGGCAGCGTCCGAAGGGACAGTACCCAATCCGGGGCATGCCAGCCCGTATGAACGACTACAGTGCGTAGAAAAACTCGTAGAAAAGAGTATACACTCAGGAGGGAAACTGGTCTGACGTCCATCATAAAACACAGAGTTCATCACAAAATATAGCCAATTGGTTGACGGAAACCAGGATACAACAAAGACTTAATGTACTTAATGCAAATAAAGCATTGGGACCAGATAACCTGCACCCCAAGATACTTAAGGAACTAAGCGAGGTTATAACAAGTCCATTATTCCTAATTTTTAAGGACTTTCTAATGACTGGTAGAGTTCAGAGTGACTGGCGTAGGGCTACGGTAGTTCCAATATTCAAAAAGGGGGCAAGATGCCAACCTGGGAATTACAGACCAGTTAGTATTACATCGGTAGTTTGTAAACTGTTAGAGGGAATGATTAAAGACTATTTGGTAGAATTTGTTCGGGATAATGGTATAGTTAATGATAACCAGCATGGGTTTAGGAAAGACCGTTCCGGTCAGACTAACCTACTGACTTTTTACGAGGGGGGTAAGTAGAGATCTAGATGGAGGGAGGTCTGTGGTACACACACACACACACACACACACACTAGGTTGGACTTGATGGACATATGTCTTTATCCAACCTCAAATACTATGTAACTATGTAAGATGGTAAAGACAAGAATAGGAAGCAGGAAACAAAGACAGCAGAAAAATGGAAGAAAAAGACCATAAAGGGGATAAACCAGGAGAAAAACAGGTGAAGGGATATATGTAAAACAAAGAGGGAGGAAGGAAGAAGAGCAGAAGAACATAGCAGGGCCAAGAAGAGGAAAGAACTCAGGAAAAGATGCTGGAAGCTAGAGACAAGGAATTCCAGTCCACCACCCCCCGCCAGAACGCCACAGATATCCTGAAGAAGCCTAGAGACCCTATGAGATAATCACATTTGAGAACGTATCGGAGGCCCGGAAATCAAGTGACAATGTATTTGTCTCTGGCATTATGTTCATCAGCCATCACTTGTTTCAGGTTCGCAATACGGTCTATTTCCACAGTCCATTCCACCAGGGTAGGAATAACAGGCGTACGCCATTGACGAGGAATGACCGCCCTCGCAGCCGTAAAAGTGCCACAAGAGACCTCTTTTCACTGATTTGAGGGATCCTGGTACCATAGTAAACAAAGTGATCTAGGGGTCATTAGAAATCTCAGAATCTGTCTGTCAGGGTACCCTGCACAGGCGTTCTCACACCACATGCAGGTACCCACACAGGATGACCAAATTAATATGCCCACACAGGGTAGGGTTATATGCACAGTTTATTGGTTCCACATCAACAAAACTACAAACCCAACAAAGAGGGGTAACAGGCCTGCAGATGTACAGCAGGCCTCGGGATACCAGAAGAGTGGTCAGGTACAAGCCAAGTCGTTAACAGGAGGGCAGCGCGGTACAGGAACAGGATTGATGAAGAGTTGTCAGGTGCAAGCCGGGTCAACAACAGGAGGGCAGCGCGGTACAGGATTCAACGGAGAGTGGTCGGGTAACAAGCCGGGTCGGTGACAGGTTTTCAGATAGGGAGCAAGGTTCAGGACATGGGCATCAGTCAGGTTAGCAACACAATACTGACCCAGCTTCCTGACTGCAGGGAGGGCCTAAATACCCTCCCAGGAAGCACCAGGTGATGGGATGAGCAGTCACAGCTGGGGAACACCCGCAGGTGAGTACCGGAGCTGCAGGTTCCTTACAGTTCCTGGCTGCTGGAGACACCCGCAGGCGAGCACAGGAACTGCAGCACCCGGCTCCAGCGCCACCTGGGGGTGCTCTGGATCCTGACACTGTCACTCGTCGGTAGACATCCAGTACTCTCTGCTAGAACTCCTTAATAGGAGGACTGCTCCACCAGATATGAGTCATATGGCCCGGGAAAGTCTGACAACGCCAACAAGAGTCCGGAACCTGTGGATAGAAACGATGGCTTACCGAGGGACACCTGTACCATCTGTTCAGGATTTTCAGATTCTTCTTGTGGGCCTTACTGGTGATAGAGCATGAAAGAGAGTGAACGATTTCTCCCATTCCTCAGTACTAATGGGGATACCCAGTTCCCGTTACCAGACCAAGCGTACCCTGGTAGGTCCGGAGAGGGGAAGGAGGAGAGAATAAAGTAATGAGATGGTATGGGAAGGGGGAGATGATCGCAGGAGAAAAGTCAAAAGCTCTGCTTCCAAAACTTCAGGTTGCTGAGATGAGAGAAAGGATCAAAATGGTCTATCCGCTGACCACATACCACTGCCAGAGGGATCCAAGACTGTGAATCTTGGCTGGCCACCACCAAGTGCATGTGGGAGTCTCTGGTCCATTGCCCAAAGGAGAAACTATGCATCGCTGGAGGGAAGTTAGGGTTGTTAAAAAGTGGAGTCATAGGCCCTACATAGGAGGAAATCCCATAGTTGGAGACCCACTGATCCCACAAGCGTAGAGTATGCAGAGTCAAAGTAGGAGAAGGAGGCAGATCACAAGAGATAGGGGAGATCCAAGGAATGGCCTGCAGGTCTGAATCTTTCATCACCCCTTCAAGATGAACCCATTGTTTGTCGGCAGCTCTATGAAACCAGTCCGTGACGTGGATCAGAAGTGAGGCTGCATGATAAAGACGTATGCTCCGGGGCACCAGCACCACCCCTGCGTTTGGGCAAAGACAGAGTTTTGTCATTCACATGGGGGCACGACGAGCCCCAAATTAATTTCAAGAGAACCTGGAAGAGGTAAAGTAATTTGGGGATAGCATCCATTTGAGTTCGTGTATCCTACCCAACCAGGTTATTGTCTTACGGTCATACATGGTCAGATCCAGGGTAGTTCTCCGAAATAGGGGATCATAGTTGAGGGCGTATAATTGGGTCAAGTCAACAGAAAGATGAACCCCCAGGTATTTCACAGAGGTGGAACAAATATGAAATGTAAAATTCGTCAGGAGTTGGCGTAACACCCCTTCATCCAGAGAGGCGTTCAGGATCTCGGACTTGAAGAGGTTCACTTTGACGTTGCTAAACGAACCAAAGCAAGTGAACTCCTGAAGAATAGAGGTCATGGCAGTGTGGGGATGAGTTACATAGAGTAGCAAATCATCAGCAAAAAGAGCCATTTTAGGCCAAAGGTGTCCGACTGGCAGACCCGGGATTGCCGAGTTCCTGCGTATTGCTATAGCCAGGTGTTCCATAGTCAACACATAAAGAAGAGGGGTTAGCGGGCACCCCTGCCGAGTTCCATTGGAGATCTTAAAAACTCGGGGAAAAAGAGCCATTTGCTCGAGCCAACGGGCCTGAATACAGGGCCATCACGTTACGTAACATAAGGGGTCGGAACTTTAAATCTACATTGAGAGAGATGGGACGAAAGTTGGTACAGAGGGTATGGTCCTTCTCGGGTTTGGGGATCAGAGAGATGTGCATCTGAGTAGGAAAGGTAGACCCCAAGGCGATAGTTAAAAACCTTGAGAAAGAACGAGGACAATACCTCTCTATACTGCTTGTAAAATTTAGCTGTAAACCCATCAGGCCCTGGACTCTTACCCGCCGACACTGACTGAAGAACAAAGTGCAGTTCTTCCATAGTAAAGGGAGATTCCAAAGCTTCCGCTACCGAGTAATCCAAGGGCAGTGTCCTGAACATAAGAGGATATCTGGGCTTCCCGATTTCAGGGAAGTCGGGTCAGCCTTAGGGAAGTTATACAGGTCTTCATAAAACTCTGCAAACGCCTGTTTGATTGCTGAAGGGGAGTGAACAAGTTCATCTGAAGATGTCTTGACATGTGATACGAATGTGTGAGAGGATCTAGGATGTAAGGTCCTAGCCAGGGCCCTACAACACTTCTCTGAACTCCTACACTATATTGCCAAAAGTATTGGATTCAGGTGTTCCAAATCACCTCTATGGCCACAGGTGTGTAAAACCAAGCACCTGGGCATGCAGACTGCTTCTACTAACAGTGAATGAATGGGTCGCTCTCAGGTGCTCAGTGAATTCAAGTGTTGTACAAGGATAGGTACCGGGATGCAATAAGTACATCTGTGAAATGTCCTTGCTACCAAATATTCCTCTGTCAACTGTTAGTGGTATTATAACAAAGTGGAAGCAACTGGGAACAACAGCAACTCAGCCAAGAAGTGGTAGGCCAAGTACAATGACAGAGCAGGGTCGGCGCATGCTGAAGCTCACAGCGCGCAGAAGTCGCAACTGTCTGCAGGGTCAATAGCTACAGACCTCCAAACTTCGTTTGGCCTTCAGATTGGCACATCAAGAGTGAGTATAGAGCTTCATGGAATAGGTTTCCGTGGCTGAGCAGCTGCATCCAAGCCTTACATCACCAAGTGTCATGCAAAGCGTCGGGTGCAGTGGTGCAAAGCAAGCCGCCACTGGACGCTAGAGAAGTGGAGACATGTTCTCTGGAGTGACAAATCGCGCTTCTCTGTCTGGCAATCTGATGGACGTGTCTGGGTTTGGTGGTTGCCAAGAGAACGGTGCTTGCCTAATTGCATTGTGCCAAGTGTATAGTTTGGTGGAGGGGGGTTATGGTGTGGGGTTGTTTTTCAGGGGTTGGGCTTGGTCCCTTAGTTCCAGTGAAGGGAACCCTTAAGGCATCAACATACCAAGACATTTTGGACAATTTCATTCTCACAACTTTGTGGGAACTGTTTGAGGATGGCCCCTTCCTGTTCCAACATGACTGTGCACCAGTGCACAAAGTAAGGTCCATAAAGACATGGATGAGTGAGTTTGGGGTGGAGGAACTTGACTAGCCTAATTCATCCCAAAGGTGATGGAACACCTTTGGGATGAATTAGAGTGGAAACTGTGAGCCATGCCTTCTTGTCCAACATCAGTACCTGACCTCACAAATGTACTTCTGGAAGAATGGTCAAACATTCCCATAGACACACTCCTAAGCCTTGTGGACAGCCTTCCCAGAACAGTTGAAACTGTTATAGCTGCAAAGGGTGGGCCAACTCAATATTGAACCCTACGGACTAAGACTGGGATGTCATTAAAGTTCATGTGCGTGTAAAGGCAGGCGTCCCAATACTTTTGGCAATATAGTGTATATCCAATAGGCCAATTTATCAGTATATTTGTGGGTAGAATCATCGAAAAGCCCTAGTAGCTTCTATCTAGCCTGCTAAATTTGTAATAAAACGTCCGGGCTAGGGGACCCATTGTACTGTGTTTCCAGGTCTCGCAGAGATTGAAAAGTTATCACATACGCATTGAGAACATTCCCTTTTCCATCTGGAACCAAGTTTAATCATGATACCCCGAACAACCGCCTTGAGGGCTTCCCACTGATTCGGGAGAGGGGTGGGGTCTTGCTCATGAATCATGAGGAACTGATGAATCTCGAGGGAAAGTGAGACCGAGTAAACGAGAAGAGATTCATTAAGGCACCATGCCCACTCACGAGGGGGGGGGGTCAGGGGAATCCGCAAAGTTAGTGTCACTGAGGAATGGTCATAAAAAATAGTAGGATCTATCTCACACTCCGGGAACCAATCAGTCAGGGTATAGAAAATAAAGAAATAGTCCAACCCGCTGTAGGGGTAGAGTAGTGTGTATAATCACGAGTCAGAGGATGGAGAACCCGCCACACATTGACCAGGTGGAGATCAAAAAGGCGTTTTTTGAATAGACGTAGCTTTGGAAAAAGTGCGGAATGACCTACCGAGGAGTCCAAACCGGGCTCCAAGGCAAGGTTGAAATCCCTACCCACTAACACCATGCCCTCTGCGAGAATCTTCAAAAACTGAACAGCGGTAGCGGCCTGATTGGTATTTGGGAGGTAAAAGTTTGCCAGAATCAAGGTTCTACCCCAGAGTGACAACTTGAGCAATAAATACCTGCCAAACTCATCTGCCCGATGGTCCAACACCGTTGCCGGGAGAGACTTGTGCAAGGTGATAGAGACCCGCCTAGATTTCTTTATACTGTTAGAGCTATGATACCATCTGGAGAAGTACCTGTTAGAACATTGGAGGAT
This sequence comes from Nanorana parkeri, assembly GCF_000935625.1. Taxonomy (NCBI): domain Eukaryota; kingdom Metazoa; phylum Chordata; class Amphibia; order Anura; family Dicroglossidae; genus Nanorana; species Nanorana parkeri. The sequence continues at coordinate 6,054 of NW_017309080.1, read as the reverse complement.
ATGAGGACTGTGGAAATGTGTCTCCTGAAACATGACAACCTGTATCCCGGCCCTATGCATGTGGTACAAGATCTGGCCCCTTTTGGAGTGGATATTGAGGCCTCTAGCATTATAAGTACAGAGCTTAAAATCTACCTCAAAAGTCCTAGTGGCAGCCATGGTGGAGGATGGGGGACGGGAGCAAAAAGAGAAGGTGAGGCAGAGGATAGAGAAGATGGAAAAGACGTAGGCGAAGATAAGAAAGAAGAGTAGAAAGCAGAAAATAAAAGCTCAGGAAGACAGACAAAAGAGTAGAATAGAGAAGAGAGAAGTACAGAGCAGAGAGAAAAGACTAGAAAGGGCAGGAAAGCCCACCTCTAGTAGGACAAAATCTAGCAAACGCTAGAACTAACCTATTCCTTACTGGGAAGGCACGACCTATGTGGGGAGAAGTGGTCGAAGTAGCAGACAGAGAGATGCCACTGGGGCTCAATTAACATAAAAGGCATTAAAAACAACAACAAAAAACATACCCTCCAAATTCTTAGGAGAATAGCACAGTTGACCTATTACATCATAACCCCCAAGAAAGAGGGTGTGGGCCAGGAAACCCCCCTGGACTCTGCAGGATTATCCCATGAACTCAATGAATGGTATGGGAGCTAGGAAAAGCCTGGACACATCCAGAACCCACAGGAGCATATGTCGTCCCATATAAACAACAGTTATCAGCATGACATGGAATAAACAGCTAGGACATAGTCTCTGAGGAAGAGAGGTGGGTAAGCTGAATCCGCCATCTATGAAGGGTACGTTGAGCCAGTCTGCAACTGAAACCGGAGCGACAAACAGGAACCGGAGCAAGTCTGGGAGTTGAGTATGACAACGAAGATGGAAGTGGTCGGATCCCTTCTGTATATGTACACTAAAGGGATGACCCCACCGATAAGTAGCTCCAGCCTGACTAATAACTTCCAGAAGAGGTTTGACAGATGTACCCATTGCCAGCGTTAAGCGGGAGGTAAGGCAGTAGGTGTATCATGGCTCCATCGAAATCCACCGGACCAGACCGCCACACTCGTCTCAAGATCTCCTTCTTTATGTTGTAGAAGTGAACCTGGCAGCGTACCTCCCGAATAAAGTTTTGACGATCCACACCAGCGCAAGCCACCCTGTGCACTCTGTCCAGCTCAATGGCCTCAGTAGGGGGCTTCCCCAGTACCATGTTAAATATCGCAGTAACAGTGGCATGCAGATGTGCCCTGGGTCGCCTCAGGAATCCCCCTCAGCCGGATATTATTGCGGCGGCTACGATTTTCGCGATCCTCCACGCGAAGTTGTAATTTTTGCAGGTGGATTCTGTGAGCAGATTGGGAGGCTTTTAGGACATCAATGCAGGTGGTGCAGGAAGACACAGTGGTCAACAATGCTGTGAGCCTGTTGTTGCTATTGTCAACCTGTTGCCGCAATTCGCTCATCTCCCCCCTCAGGGCAATCTCTAACCTGACACCCCAGATTCCATGAATAGATTCCATGAAGGTGGCAGGCATGGATGGATCTAGGGAGCCCGGAGGGGAGACCGGAGCGTCCGAGACAGGTGAGGAGAAGTATGGGAGATCAGCTGCTTGTGGCTGGTGGATTTAGCAGACTTAGTGCCCCTGTGATGCCGAGTTCGTCTGGTCCCCCGCCATTTAGGCTTGGCCGAGGCTTTTGGATGCCGGCTCCGGACGAAAAACAAGATGTCTCGTGTACTGTAGAGTCTGGTGCTGAAGAGGGAGTCTGACGAGCGAACATATGCAGGAAAGAGGAGGTTAGAGGGTGCAGAATTCTCTGTCTAGAGCCCCGGGTCTGCAGAGCTCACATCAGCACGTCCTTAGCCCGCCATGTTCGGCCACGCCTTGCCTAAACATTTTATTTGGGTAGATAACATTTTTAATTGCCCCAGGCAATTTATTAATTTTAACTCCTTATGAGATTTTTGGTCTGTTTTTTTTCCCTTATCTTGTAGTATTGTGGAGCTAAACAAAAAACAATATTTTCACACTCTCCTGCACACTTTTTTTTTTTTCTTCTACCTGAGGATACTGTAGCATGTTCTACCACAAATGGCAGGTACAGTCAGATCAGCATGGGCTACTTTCTCTAAAGATCACTCATTGCAGTGCTTAATACATGAAAAAGCATATTCCATAAAGACATAGTGAAGACTTGGTAAAATGGCAGTAAAGATAATAAAAGCAAACAAGCCATACTTTTCCTTATATTGTAAAGCGCTGTGCAAACTATTGGCGCTATATAAATCCTGTATAATAATAATAATAATACTACTGAGAAAATATGGAGGCTCACAATGCTGAACTCCTATGAAATTACTAGCTGCCTGACTGTCATGCTATACAAGTGGCTTTATCACTTTGGGTCACTGACCCTGAACAAGTATACACATTAGGGTTTCTTACTGTCTACTCTATATACATGTTCCTGGTCAGTGATCAGAAACAGCAAGGCAACTAGTATGTTAGGTCACCAGTACCACACCCTCTCGTCTTTTAAATGTATTTGGGAAAATAAAATATGTACCGCAGTTTTGTCAGAAAATGTTAAAAGGTGAACCTAGGCTTTAAATGATTATAGTAATGTAACGTTGGGTTTAAGGTAAAATGTATAGTTTGGCGTAGTATATGATGGTTTTTTATCTGTGGTGTAATTTAGTCCACTTTCATGTTTCAGCTGACTGCGGTTCATGGGATCCAGTCTGCATTTGATGAGGCCATGTCTTATTGCCGCTACCATCCTTCTAAAGGCTACTGGTGGCACTTCAAAGACCAGGAAGAGCGAGGTACCTACTATTCCGGTTCATTATTCTGGCTTGTGATATAGAGTTTCTGATTTCTTCCAGGAGGCTGAATTACAAATACTATATAAAAATAAAGGACTGTGTTGCCTTTCAGTAAGAACATGTATATCATTGTGTAAAGAGCACTGATGTGCAATAATTCACGGTAGCCAGTTAGGTTTTACCTTTCATCAATTTAACTCGGTCATGGCAGAAAAAAAAAATGTTACCTTGGATTCCTCTAGTTTGCATGTGCACTTGGTTTTTAAAAAAAAATAAACATGGATACCCTGTTTTACCATATAATCATCCAGATCACACTGACAATGACAGTAATGCTGATTGAATAGACCAATGCATCTAAACCTCAAAAGTCGCCGGGAGTCCGTTTAAACAGCCCCGATGCTGGCGACGTACACTGTACGTCGTCAGTCACGAAGGGGTTAAAGTAGAACTCCAGAACCGCTTAAGCTACAGATGTACAACTCGCTGTGGGAGGTTATGCTTTACTCTGTTGCGACATGTGTTCATTATAGCGCTATTGGTCACGTGGTTTGGCAGCCATTTTGGATTGTGCAATATTCTGCAAACAACTTCTTCTCTGAAACCATTTATCAGAATAAATCAAAACTTTGCACATATGTCCACGGCTACCTCTTCTACCACGGTTTTAAAAAAAAGGTCCGATCCCAAAATCAATATGGCCGCCACAAGCCAATAACGTTTAACATTGCATCAAATTGCATAAACGTGCATTTCTATCACTATTGAGGTATGTTAAATATATGAAAATTTTAAAATCATGACTGTCAAGTACAATATGGGTTCCAAATGTCACCAAGTTCGGCGCCATTTTAAAATTGGAAAAAAAAATTATCATTCGTGAAATCATGTCCTGCTATTTATCTCTCTAACTACAATATCTTCTCATGTGCTATAACCGGCTCTAATGCTTGGCCCCCTTTATTGCTGCTTGCAGCTATATTTTTAGGTGGCCAAGCAACGAAGTTGCAAGGACACCTATTGTTATTTTGCTGATGATTATTATTTATTATTCCGCCGCTTTTTTCAAATGCCTATAATAAGTGCAGTGTGATTTACACTTAGAACTGATCATTACAAGTCAATTGACCACATAGTTCGGTGGCCATATTGAATTGTTTTAAATTCGACAAATATTCCTATTATTTTGATGCTCCTTTTTTCAAATGCTAATTATAACCACACCGTTATTTATAAACTCATGAAATTTGGCACAATGTTAGAGAACTGTGCTGTGTTTAAACTTTGGCAACATAAAGGTCATAGGTCGCATGGCAATTTTCTGGCAATTTTCAAACATCTGTTTTTTTCATAACCGCTAATGCAACGGATATACAAATTGCTATGTTAGGATATGCTAAGCTCTGCAGTCATATATGTTCATTACAAGTCATGTGACCACATGGTTTGGCAGCCATTTTGGATTGTGCAATATTCTGTCAACAACTTAAACTCTGAAACCATTTATCAGAATAACACAGAACTTTGCACATATCTGCAAAACTGCAATATCTTCTCATGCGCTATAACCGGCTCTAATGCTTGGCCACCTTTATTGCTGCTTGCAGCTATATTTAGGTGGCCAAGCAACGAAGTTGCAAGGACACATATTGTTTTTGTTAAGATTATTATTTCAAATGCCTGTAATAAGTGCACTGTTGGTAAAAAAAACTCATGAAACTTTGCACAATGGTAGAGCCCTATGCTATGAAGAGCTTATTGCAATATAAAGGTCATGGGTCACATGATGTGGCAGCCATTTTCTTTTTTGTGACAATTTCGGTGAACGATTCAAAAACCTGCATCTCCAGAACCGCTAAAGCTACAGATGTACAAATTGATATGTGTGGTTATGCTATGCTCTGTTCTCTCCTGTCTTCATTATAGCTCTATTGATCACATGGTTTGGCAGCCAACAACTTAAACTCTGAGACCATGGGGGTGATTTACTAACCTAAACGCACACATGCACCAGGTGTGTGTGCATTTTTACACAGCAAAACGTATTTATCAACCAAACACCAGCAACGTGTCACATTTTCACGCCGTTATGGCTCGTTTTTATGTATTTACGTACGTGCGCGTCATATAGCATGCGCCATAGGCTACACGCCGCTCTAATAGCGGCATGCAAGTCTCTAAAAGCATATTTCCACTAATGCCATATATGGAAAAATCATGCACATGATGCATATATAATGCTGCTTCACCTCTATGCCTACAACCATCCCAAAAAACACTTTGAAAATGCTAAAAACAGTATTCAAAAAATGGAACTTACACACCACTGACGTGTTCAGCTCTGTATGAGCCAACTGCACATGTGTGTAGGAAAGTTCACACGCTTCTTAAGCCCAGAAACATGAGCACACCGATTCTTCACGATTTCTTGGTAAATTGAATAGCAGCGTGTTGACGCGCAACTATTATTCCAACCATTCTGTACTGTCCAGCAGTGTTTGTTTTTTGAAAGCTTATTTCCTCTTGGCAGTTTTTAAGTGTTCCTAATTCCACTTATGGGGAGACTTTCATTATTTTTTGCACTACCTAAATAATTTCCCAAAAACATGAGTGCATCACAGTTTAGACAAAAATGGTTAGCTCATGCATTTACATTCCTGCATTCATCAACGCAAGCAACACAACGCAGAGCTAATTTACACAACATCACCTTGCAATTCATGCAGGGCTTTGCACAACACACCTGCTGGGTGTGTACACACTACAAAGGTGTCTCGATTCCACCAATAGATTCATGCTGGGAGGGAACACAGTACAGAGGTGTATACTTGTTTGTGGCGTGTTTGTAAGGTTAGTAAATCCACCCCCATATATCAGTATTATTACAAACTTTGCACATATGTCCAGGGCGCCCTCTTCTACCACGGTTGTAGAAATAGACCCAATCCCAAAAGCAAAATGGCTGCTGCAAGTCAATTATATTTAGATAGCGTTTTTTAGTGTCAATGGCCTTTTTTTCAAAAGCCTGTAAAAAGGTCACTGTTACTCATAAACTGATGCAACTTGGCCCAATGGTATAGATTTATGCTATGCTTAATCTTTTCCAACATAAAGGTCATAAGTCACATTCCCTGGCAGCCATCTTATTTTAGGTGTTTATATTTAGCTACATATTCAAACATCTGTTTCTCAGAAACTATTAACCCTTTCGCTGCCAAGCCCTCTGGAACATTTTT
>NW_017309079.1:95691-102569 GCF_000935625.1 Nanorana parkeri | reverse complement strand
CGTCCTCCCCTTCAGTCTTCTATCTGACCTCCGTCCTCCCGGCGTCACATGTGGGTGGTCTGCGTGCAAATACAGCCTGCCTAGGACCGCCCACTCCTCCAGACTGACACCCATCAGGGCATTGTGATATTTGCATACCTCCTCTGGGTGGTACACCTGAGGGTTAGAGAAGCTCCTTTCATTCCCAGCCTGCCAGTCACTGGCTCCGCCCCTTTCATTAGGGGGCTGCCCCTGTTTTGTGGAGTGCTGCTGAACCGGAGTTAGAGCGATAATGTGATTGGCCCCTTTAATTATCTGTATCCAGCTGCCGAGATTCAGTTTTGTTTGAAAAGATAATTGAATCCAAAATGTTTTAATGGCTCTTCAGCAAAATCACACATCCAATGCATTTCGGGTCCGGAGGCTCCGCCCCCCCCCCCATCAGGTTCCCTGCCTCTGGCACATCCCTTCAGTGATCCTCTGAATCATCTTCATACACTTCCAGGTGAGTCTGTTACAGTGCATGTTATAACTCCACCTCAGTACTGATAATACGTTCAGCGCTGATGAAGGCGGAGCTTTTGCCACTCCCCCCGAAACGCGTTGGATGTTTTGTGTGATCTTGCTAAAACTTTTTGCAGGGTTAATTTAAAGTCTGTTTGAATCGTCAGCTCTGCGGCCCAGGATCCGGGCTTCTCTGGCTGAACCATATCTCTGTTTTGCAGCTTTTTCCGGCTCCTCTGCAGACTTTGTCTAAGAAAATCGTCCAGTCCAGAATGAACAGCAGCGCAGTGGGCGTGTTCATCATCATCCTCGTCTTCCTCTCCTCCTTCGTTAACATGGTAATGCCAATTCTGGAAGGTTAAATACTCCTCCCCAAACCGCCAGCTTCTTCCCGTCTTCCTGTATGTTAACCCCTCCCACAGCCTCCTCTAAGCTCCACCTCCTGTGTTCCCTATACCATAAGCTCCTCCAAAATGTTTCTCATAAGCTCCTCCCTTTTCTGAATCCATTAAATTTCCCTGTATGCAAACTCCTCCCACATCCTTTTCTCAGCTCCTCTTCCTGTGCTCTCTATACCATGAGCTCCAAACAAATGGTTTCTCATAAGCTCCTCCCCTTTCTGAATCCCTCCCATCTACCTGCAGGTAAACCCCTCCCACATCCCTTTCTAAGTTCCTCCTGCTGTGCTCTCTATACCATAAGCTCCTCCCAAATGGTTTCTCATAAGTTCCCCCCTGTTTTTGAATCTCTCCCATCTCCCGTGTGTAAACCCCTCTTACATCCTCTTCTAAGCTCCTCCTTCTGATCTCTCTATACCATAAGCCCCTCCTCTTTTCCAATCCCTCCAATCTCCCTGTATGTAAATCCCTCCCACATCCTTTTCTCAGCACCTACTCCTCTGTTCTCTATGCAATAAGCTCCTCCCAAATGGAATATTTTAAGCTCCTCCCCTTTTAATCCCTTCTGTCCCCTTGTATGTAAACCCCTCCCACATCCTTTTCTCAGCCCCTCCTCCTCTGTTATTTATGCAATAAGCTCCTCCCAAATAGTATATCCTAAGCTCCTCCCCGTTTAATCCCTTTTGTCTCCCTGTATGTAAACCCTCCCACATCCTTTTCTCAGCCCCTCCTCCTCTGTTCTCTATGCAATAAGCTCCTCCCAAATTGAATATTTTAAGCTCCTCCCCTTTTAATATGTTCTGTCCCCTGTATGTAAACCCCTCCCACATCCTTTTCTCAGCCCCTCCTCCTCTGTTCTCTATGCAATAAGCTCCTCCCATATAGTATATCCTAAGCTCCTCCCCATTTAATCCCTTTTGTCTCCCTGTATGTAAACCCCTCCCACATCCTTTTCTCAGCCCCTCCTCCTCTGTTCTCTATGCAATAAGCTCCTCCCAAATAGTATATCCTAAGCTCCTCCCCATTTAATCCCTTTTGTCTCCCTGTATGTAAACCCCTCCCACATCCTTTTCTCAGCCCCTCCTCCTCTGTTCTCTATGCAATAAGCTCCTCCCAAATAGTATCTCCTAAGCTCCTCCCCATTTAATCCCTTTTGTCTCCCTATATGTAAACCCCTCCCACATCCTTTTCTCATCCCCTCCTCCTCTGTTCTCTATGCAATAAGCTCCTCACAAATAGTATATCCTAAGCTCCTCCCCTTTTAATCCCTTTTGTCCCCTTGTATGTAAACCCCTCCCACATCCTTTTCTCAGCCCCTCCTCCTCTGTTATTTATGCAATAAGCTCCTCCCAAATAGTATATCCTAAGCTCCTCCCCGTTTAATCCCTTTTGTCTCCCTGTATGTAAACCCTCCCACATCCTTTTCTCAGCCCCTCCTCCTCTGTTCTCTATGCAATAAGCTCCTCCCAAATTGAATATTTTAAGCTCCTCCCCTTTTAATATGTTCTGTCCCCTGTATGTAAACCCCTCCCACATCCTTTTCTCAGCCCCTCCTCCTCTGTTCTCTATGCAATAAGCTCCTCCCATATAGTATATCCTAAGCTCCTCCCCATTTAATCCCTTTTGTCTCCCTGTATGTAAACCCCTCCCACATCCTTTTCTCAGCCCCTCCTCCTCTGTTCTCTATGCAATAAGCTCCTCTCAAATAGTATCTCCTAAGCTCCTCCCCATTTAATCCCTTTTGTCTCCCTATATGTAAACCCCTCCCACATCCTTTTCTCATCCCCTCCTCCTCTGTTCTCTATGCAATAAGCTCCTCACAAATAGTATATCCTAAGCTCCTCCCCTTTTAATCCCTTTTGTCCCCTTGTATGTAAACCCCTCCCACATTCTTTTCTCAGCCCCTCCTCCTCTGTTATTTATGCAATAAGCTCCTCTCAAATAGTATCTCCTAAGCTCCTCCCCTTTTAATCCCTTTTGTCCCCTTGTATGTAAACCCCTCCCACATTCTTTTCTCAGCCCCTCCTCCTCTGTTCTCTATGCAATAAGCTCCTCCCAAATAGTATCTCCTAAGCTCCTCCCCTTTTAATCATGTTTGTCTCCCTGTATGTAAACCCCTCCCACATTCTTTTCTCAGCCCCTCCTCCTCTGTTCTCTATGCAATAAGCTCCTCCCAAATTGAATATTTTAAGCTCCTCCCCTTTTAATATGTTCTGTCCCCTGTATGTAAACCCCTCCCACATCCTTTTCTCAGCCCCTCCTCCTCTGTTCTCTATGCAATAAGCTCCTCCCAAATAGTATCTCCTAAGCTCCTCCCCTTTTAATCATGTTTGTCTCCCTGTATGTAAACCCCTCCCACATTCTTTTCTCAGCCCCTCCTCCTCTGTTCTCTATGCAATAAGCTCCTCCCAAATTGAATATTTTAAGCTCCTCCCCTTTTAATATGTTCTGTCCCCTGTATGTAAACCCCTCCCACATCCTTTTCTCAGCCCCTCCTCCTCTGTTATTTATGCAATAAGCTCCTCCCAAATAGTATATCCTAAGCTCCTCCCCGTTTAATCCCTTTTGTCTCCCTGTATGTAAACCCTCCCACATCCTTTTCTCAGCCCCTCCTCCTCTGTTCTCTATGCAATAAGCTCCTCCCAAATTGAATATTTTAAGCTCCTCCCCTTTTAATATGTTCTGTCCCCTGTATGTAAACCCCTCCCACATCCTTTTCTCAGCCCCTCCTCCTCTGTTCTCTATGCAATAAGCTCCTCCCATATAGTATATCCTAAGCTCCTCCCCATTTAATCCCTTTTGTCTCCCTGTATGTAAACCCCTCCCACATCCTTTTCTCAGCCCCTCCTCCTCTGTTCTCTATGCAATAAGCTCCTCCCAAATAGTATCTCCTAAGCTCCTCCCCTTTTAATCATGTTTGTCTCCCTGTATGTAAACCCCTCCCACATTCTTTTCTCAGCCCCTCCTCCTCTGTTCTCTATGCAATAAGCTCCTCCCAAATTGAATATTTTAAGCTCCTCCCCTTTTAATATGTTCTGTCCCCTGTATGTAAACCCCTCCCACATCCTTTTCTCAGCCCCTCCTCCTCTGTTCTCTATGCAATAAGCTCCTCCCATATAGTATATCCTAAGCTCCTCCCCGTTTAATCCCTTTTGTCTCCCTGTATGTAAACCCCTCCCACATCCTTTTCTCAGCCCCTCCTCCTCTGTTCTCTATGCAAAAAGCTCCTCCCAAATAGTATATCTTAAGCTCCTCCCCTTTTAATCCCTTTTGTCCCCCTGTATGTAAACCCCTCCCACATTCTTTTCTCAGCCCCTCCTCCTCTGTTCTCTATGCAATAAGCTCCTCCCAAATAGTATCTCCTAAGCCCCTCCCCTTTTAATCCCTTCCGTCCCCCTGTATGTAAACCCCTCCCACATCCTTTTCTCCGCTCCTCCTCCTGTGTTCTTTTATAAGCTCCTCCCATATTGTCTATCTGAAGCCCCTCCCCTTTGTAAATGCCTCTCCTCCGTGTAATATAACAATGGTGCAATGTTGTCTTTCAGTTCATGTGCAGCAAGAGGAACCTGAGGGAGTGTCTGGCCGCCGAGTACAACGTCACCCCCATGAACGTCACCGCCTGTTGGGTCAGGGACTCCGCCCTGAATTACAGCCTGGCCACTGAGAGCGGATTCTGTGGAGACTCCGCCCCAAACTGCAACTTCCCCGAGGTAGATGTCATTAATGTCTTCCTATCTCGACCCCGCCCCCTTTTCGTTTCTTTGGTAGGAGAATGGCGCAAACGCTGGCGGTAGAGGTAAAATTCTTCCTATAAGAAGAACAATGGAGAAGATTTTATATTATTGTATCCCGACAATGGTTCCGGGGAATATTCAACAACGGCGGCCATTTGTTGTACCTTTTGGGTGCCGCCAATCACAACGGACACAACAGAACGTCGCCCTCGTCTCTCATTCTCATACACGACCGATGACGCATGTTTCTTCTCTCCGCAGTATTTCACCGACTGCGTCCTCCTCAGCCTCCTCGCCTGCTCCGTCTTCCTGCACATCAGCAGCATCGGGAAACTCATCCTGATGCTCATCATCAACTTTGTCTATGTGATGATCGTGGAGGTCCCGCAGGTGGCGCTGTTCGACAATGCGGACCTGCTGGTGGCGGCCAATCAGATGTAAGTAAGAAGAGTTATATATATACTGTATGTGTATCAGATATTCAAGGGACAGGAAACTCCGAAGTTACATTGAAGTTCCCGAACTCTGAGCAACAATGTATCTTAATTGTGTATCACTCGGCTGGAGATCCTCCAGCTTCCTGTCTGAAGCTGACAGCTTTTTCTCCAATCAGATCGGCATCTAACATCCTCCCCGCTATGTAACCTGTCATGGACGGAGCGCCTCAGCAGTGAGGAGCAAGTGAGGGACAGGGAGGCTCCTCCCTGTCTCCTCCCTTCCTCCTTTACACTAGCTTGGGGACGGGTTGGGGGTGGGGCTTCAGCTGGCAGGGGCGAGGCTTCGTTCAATGGGGGCAGGATTGCACTCCGGAGTTTAGTGTCACTTTAAAGTGTATGTTTAGCCGAATTGTATTTTACCGGTTCTGGAAAGAGTGAAGAAGGGTTAAACCCCCCCCCTATTGGGTTATATTTTCCCCGCACTTCCTGTCCTTAAGACGCAACAGGAAATGAGAGGAAAGCTCCTTCTCCTCTACTATTTATAGTTTGATCTGCCGTCTAACGTGTATTCCTGGATTGCTATAATGTTACAAAGTTTCCTTGATTCTTGTAAGTATACTTTGTTTCCTTAGTACGCAGCTGGCTGATTGGTCGTCCCTCCCGCTATTCTACGGATGGTGTCGTTTTATCAGCCGTCTTTCTCTAATGGAGAGCTGTGACTAAGACTGACGCATAAAGCGATATCTGTTTCACACTGTATATCTCCGATGTTGACTTGTTTACACACTTCCTGTTCTAAAGATACAACAAGTATAACAGATTCCTGTTATTACCCGCTGTGAGCTCTGTATCCCGACAGCGGTCAGAATGCACGAACGGTGCTTGTAGCTGATTGGCTGCAATAACCATTCACCTGAGGAATTTCCAACATGTTCCTTCAGCAAAAGTTATTCTAATGATCGACTTCCTTCGAGGGAAGAGTTTCGGTCACTTCCTGCTTAATTGGCCAAAATTTAAAGGAGAACTATGGGGTCAGGGTTTTTCCCCATAGTTCTCCTTAGGGTAACGGGAGGACACAAACTAGCATCCTCCCGTCACCCTAAGCACAGTATATCGCGAGCCTAATCTGTCATCTGTCAATGGAAGGGGGCGTCATTGGAAGATACAGGTTATCTATTATGTAGCCGAGTCCAATTAATAATAAACGTTCCCTATATACTGTATTATGTGTCCCTTAAAGGAGAACTATGTGGTCGGGGCTTTTCCCCATAGTTCTCCTTAGGGTAACGGGAGGACACAAACTAGCGTCCTCCCGTCACCCTGGGCTCAGTATATAGGGAGCTACAGCTCGCGGTATACTGAGACGCCGCAGCCGGAGCGGAGCCCGACAATTATGTCTGGATCCGCCCAGCTGCGTGAGTGACAGCTGGCTCCGCCTATCTAGAGGCAGAGCCAGCTGTACCCGCCCCCTCCCCCGTCCGTTCCCCCAGTCAGCGCTGACGGATCTGAGCGGGAGGGGGGAATCCAGCCCCTCCCCCTGTCACGGCAGAGAGCCGTGACAGGATCGAGAGGTGAGCGAACGCCGGTGTGTGTTCTCTCACCTCCCGATCTACTGAGCCGACCTGTGACAGTCTCATTGTCACAGGTCGGCTAGAACTATGAGGTGAGTGAAAACCCCCTCCCCCTCATAGTTCTCCTTTAATCCGTGTGTACCAAGAACAAGTGTCCCCATTGGAAGATCCCCCCTCTGTTCCTGTTCTGGTGACAACACTTTTGGATTTCCATCACTTCCTTCCTCAGTGACAGTGGTCCCAAATAGAGACACC
>NW_017309079.1:91905-95478 GCF_000935625.1 Nanorana parkeri | reverse complement strand
AGGCACAGGGCAAAAGAGATAGACACAACTACCCTAATTTATGCAGAACTAGAAAAAGGATTTGCCTTTATATATATACTTTTAGTACGTGAAGTCTAATTCAGTCTGAAGATATGAAGAGAGAGAATGTAAATTTGTGTATTTCATGTTCTGTGTAAATATCTGGAAATAATTTATATGGAAATCACACAAATGATTCCGATAAATTTCCAGAACTAAGACAGAAATTCCTACAAGTGATCCTGCGGCTCCCTCTGGTGTTCAGATTGCAGAATGATCCGAAAATGACAAATTCTTCAATTCTTTTTCTTTTCTTTCAGCGAGTCCGGCAACTCGACAGAACCCTGGTGAGAAAACCAATCTTTCATGTAAATCTGATTTAAGGTGCCGAGGTGGCTCATCAATCACAGGGAGCGGAAACAAATACTAATATGTGAAATTGGGGTCAATAATAAAAAAAATGGTATAAAGGTTCAAGACGCAGGCCATGTCGGCTCCCCATGCTGCGGCTCTCACCTGCAGACTTTGTATGAATGGGAGTTCATTTCACGTGTTCAGTGTTCAGTCCGCAGATCTCGGGGCAGCAACGTTTCAGCGTTCCATCTCCGGGATTCATTCATTTATAGACATTCACCGATCCCACAAATTTCTCCTGAACATCAGCGTGGCAGAGCCTCCGGGGCCTTCATAGAGGAGATCTGCTCTGTGTAGCCAACAAGCTGAACTCCGGGATGAGTCAATCTTGTCCCCATGCATATCAGATCAGTGGTTCTCAACCTTTCTAGGGGCCGGGACCCCTTGGTAACATTTGCCAAGTTGTGGTGACCCCCCCCAACGGTACAATTTAGGGATGACGCGGCTGCTGCAGCGCCATCTGGCGGCGCGGCGGGAGAACTGACACTGCTGCGCTAGGAGAGGGATGAGGAGGACTCTCACCTAGCACAGCAGAAATCACACAGCGACCCCGCAGCTTGAGAACCGCCGTCAGAATAATAATTTAAAAAAAAAACACCGTAGGGATGCAGCCAATCAGCTCCTATCTCTTAAGGTGCCCATACACCTGCCGATTATCGTACGGTAATAGCGGGTGATCCGGCGATCGTACGATAATCGGCAGGTGTATGGAAGGCGTGCGGCCGCTTCTACTGTACGGTCGCACGTCTTTTGTCTCCCGAGCACGCCTGAAAACCCGCCGAGAACCGTAAGATTTTCGGCGGGTCAGTGGCGTCCTCGGAAGACAAATGCCGAACGGGCCGGTGTGAGCAAGCGCGCGCTGCCCGCTCAGCATTGCAATCATCGGAGAGGGATTGAGATGATCGCAAGTACGATCTGCCTGTCCAACATGGGCGCGTCGTACGAAATTTTAATGACCTTACAACCATCGCAGGATGAAAGTCGTTCGATGGTTGTAAGGTGTATGGGCAGCTTTAGTGTGTGTATTATATACACCGAGTGGCCGGATTATTATATACACCGAGTGGCCGGATTATTATATACACCGAGTGGCCGGATTATTATATACACCGAGTGGCCGGATTATTATATACACCGAGTGGCCGGATTATTATGGGGGGGGGGGGTCATAATAATCCGGCCACTCAGTGTATATATATACTGTATATGTGTGTTAGAGTTAAAAGACTTTATAAGTAATCTCCAGAATCAAAGAGTATAAATGAGAAATGTGTGACAATGTTATGCGGTTTCCTGGCTGGGAAAGGGATCGTTTGGGATTGGAAGTCGTCGCCACTTGTTGCGATATTGTGAATAGGAAAATAAAGTAAGATTGAGATCTGGGACACTTCTGATTGTGATATTATTATTATACGGGATTTATAGAGCGCCAACAGTGTGCGCAGCGCTGTACAATATAAGGAAGACATTACAATTACAATACAATTCACTGCAAGGTGGTGAGGAGGGCCCCGCCCCTGAGGGATTACAATCTAAAAGGGGAGGGGCCAGTGATACATGAGGAGGGAGCTGTGTGGGGATGAATGGTCGAGCGGTTAGGTTGAGGTGGGATCGGCTTCTCTGAAGAGATGAGTCTTTAGGGATCGCCTAAAGGCAGTCAGAGTGGGAGATAGACGGACAGGTTGGGGTAAAGAGTTCCAGAGGATGGGAGAGACTCTAGAGAAGTCCTGGGGGCGAGCATGGGAGGAGTTGACGAGGGAGCTGGAAAGCAGGAGGTCAATGGATGAGCGGAGGGGACGGTTAGGGTGATACTTTGAGACAAGGTCTGAGATATAGCCGGGGGCGGAGTTCAGGATGGCATTAAACGCGACTGTTAATATTTTGAATTTTATCCTCTGGGAGAGTGGAAGCCAGTGGAGGGATCGGCAGAGGAGGGTGGGAGAGAGGCTCGGAGGCGGTGGATGTGCGGTGCATTGATCACTGTGTATTATTGATATATATATACTGTATATGTTTTATTGTTTCCCTGCATATGGTTCTCTGTCCCTCTGACGGTAGTAACTCCCTCGGTGTCTTTGCAGCACCATCGACAGAGTGGCCCTGAAGATCGCCACGCCGATCATAATCACGGTGTTCGTGTTGGCGCTGTATCTCCACGCTCAGCAGGTGGAGTCCACGGCCCGGCTGGACTTCCTGTGGAAGCTTCAGGTACTCCGCTGGGAAATCTCTTAAACTGTTCTAGAGGCTTCCGTACAAAGTCAGAGCGATAATAGAGAGTGAAGAACCGAGGCCGCTGGACGCCATTTTGTGGCCGGTTCATATATTTAAAAAAAAGAAGCTTTTTGGATAAATAAATGACATATTTATGAATGAAGACATTGAATTGGATGACACAGATGTCTGCGGGGTCCCTGGACAGGCAACTTACGACTTTGATTATAAAAATATTTATTGGACAATGTTCAAATTATTAGAGAGATATTATTAGGGTGACTTTCTTCCTCATTTCTCTCCCCCCCCCCCCCCCCTTCCCTTTTACTAAAAAACATTGATTGTTCTGTATAAGAGCTCTGCCATTTCCTCTGATGTAACCAATACGGGTGCTCTTGTTGGTTGTTGAGGAGCTCTCATTGGCTGGTGGGATGGCGGTGGGGGGCCTGGCTGAGCTCTATGTTGCAGCAAATGTTCAGCCCCCTGTACAGGGCCCAACCATATTTGAGGGGCTCACTGCACAAAGATTTTCTCAACAGCAGTAACAAAGGTAAAGGGTAAAAACTGGAACAGCAGTGCCCCTCCCCCATCCCTTCCTCTGCACTGGAAGCTGAAACATTGACCACAAATATGCAACAGTTCCTGTAGAGAATGATTGTGTTTTCAGGTCGCACAATAATTGATCTCACCAGCAGGTGGCGATGCTGAGCTCATCTGTGACTGCAAGTCTCAGAGAAATGGGACCCATGAGAAAGAAGGGCCCCCTCTGTGCTTCCAGTCTCCCTCACAAACATACACTGAGTGGCCAGATTATTATATACACCGAGTGGCCGGATTATTATATACACCGAGTGGCCGGATTATTATATACACCGAGTGGCCGGATTATTATATACACCGAGTGGCCAGATTATTATATACACCGAGTGGCCGGATTATTATATACAC
>NW_017309079.1:89712-91691 GCF_000935625.1 Nanorana parkeri | reverse complement strand
GGGTGTGCGTCATAATAATCTGGCCACTCAGTGTATATATATCATGATGAGAGTATCTCCTTTTTATACTTTGTAGAGTTTTATTTGCTTGGTATTAGTTACTTTCATTCAGGATTATGAAGTCGTTTTCCCGGCGTGTTTCTATGACTTGTATTCCATGGACTGTATGTGGCATCTGTATGTCCTCGTTCTTCTCCTCTCACCGCCTTCTGCCATTCTTCTTACAGGCCACGGAGGAGAAGGAGGAGATGGAGGAGCTCCAGGCCTACAACCGCCGCCTCCTCCACAATATTCTTCCCAAGGACGTGGCCGCCCACTTCCTGGCGCGGGAGAGGCGCAACGACGAGCTCTATTACCAGTCGTGTGAGTGCGTCGCGGTCATGTTCGCCTCCATTAGCAACTTCTCCGAGTTCTACGTGGAGCTGGAAGCCAACAACGAGGGGGTGGAGTGTCTGCGGCTCCTCAATGAGATCATCGCCGACTTCGATGAGGTGAGGGCCGGGGTCTGGGGGTGGCCGTCTTCTCCGCGTCTTCTCCGCGTCTTCTCCAGGGGCCAGAGATTTACCCCGGGGCCCGGGGTCATTGGGGTGATGAGACAATCCATGACACAAACATCCACTTTATTTAAAAGGTTCCCTCACGCCCGCTATACAATATGGCTGACATCATAGAGCATCACAGAGCCCACTGTGTCACTGCCCCGCCTCCTCTCTGGGCTGTGGGACATCACTGGTGATACCCACCCTGGGCTCTCTCTAGCTCTACTACCACCCATCCTCTTCATCGACCTACAAGGCTGGCAGTCCCATTTCAACTTTCAGCTGTTGTGTGGCAGCTCAGTATAAAGACAGATGTAAAGCAAATTTTACCAGCCGAGTTTAACCCCCAAATACCCACAGACTGCAAATTACCATTCTCAGTCAGGAGTCCCATAATACATCTAACTGGGAGCGCGCACAGTCATTGGCAGCCAATCAGTGCGATTTCCCAGTCATGTGATCAATGTGACAGCCAATCCTGGGGGATCACATGAGGTTTTGCTTACAAACAAACCTGTTCTGACATCACGTGCACAGAGAGCGAAGCACGGAGCATCGCGGTGTGTAACAGAATAATACAAAGTGTCAAAAGTCGAAGTAAAAACTGTAGGCCTCATTCACAATGGAATCGGTGGCAGGTACAGCTCGGTGCTGCGTGCACGGCCGTATCCGGGGGCAGCTCCCGGGAAGGACAGGCGCTGCGTGTGATTAGTACGCGGCCGTACTCCGTCCTTCTCTATGGGAGTACGTGGCCGTACGCCGCCCTACGCTCACCCCAAGTGCAGGTCCCCGTACGGGTGCGGGTGTCCCAGCTCGGACGCAGACAGAATCCATCCTGTCAGTGTACGAGTACGCTCACCTGCACGGACGTGCAGGGCGGGTAAGCGCAGGGCTGCGTAGTCCCATAGAGAAGGACGGCGTACGGCCGCGTACTAATCACACGCAGCACCTGTCCTTCCCGGGAGCTGCCCCGGGATACGGCCGCGCACGAAGCATGGAGCACCCCACGTAATGTCCGATAAAGTCACGGGTCGGATAGAATGATAGAACGCCGGCTCCTCAGGTTGCTGGGCCGTGTCTCCTCCTCCGCGTTCCTCAGCGTCCTCACATCCTACACACTGTATAGAACATGATGACACAAGGATTCTTAGACCGCTGCAGTGGAGAGGGGAGAGAGGCTTTAGGGAGCGGCCTAAGAACAAGCCGGCTCGGATGATCGGGCGAGTATAACTTTTCTTTTTTAGCACCCAGTCGGCGTCGCAAGGGGGGTGCGGCCATTGGAGGGGGTGACACCAAAATGACTGACAGTGTCAGGAGAGAGGAGGGGACCCGGCGGCATACCTCATCCCGTCCCCTCCTCTCTCTGCCGGCAGATGGCCGCGTCGATGCGCGATGGCGTCACGGCGGGGTGTCACCCGAGTCTCCGCTCCGGGTGACACC
>NW_017309079.1:86209-88113 GCF_000935625.1 Nanorana parkeri | reverse complement strand
GGGACGCTACTGTTAGCACCCAGACACAAAGAAGCACTTAACCCTTGCAGTGCCGGTGTAGCCCCACTGTAAGGGATAATACATTTTTTCCCCCCTAGAGTTCTTCCTTAATGGACCGAAAACATCTGCCCGGCGTATGGCCGAGTGAATGCCGTTCACATGACGCAACCGCCACTAGATGGAGCTGAGGAGCAGAGGAATAGTCCTGTCTGAGACAGGCTGGCCAGAAGATTCATGAATCAGCCCCTTGGCCGCCTCAGTGCCAGCGATCACCAATGAATCCCATTAGTGGAAATAAAAACCTAACAGGGGTCCTAACTCTTCCACATTCCAGCCAAAAATACTTGTTGGCTCTAGATAACCTTTAAAGGAGAACTATGAGGGGGGAGGGGGAGGGGGCTTTTCACTCACCTCATAGTTCTGGCCGACCTGTGCCAATGAGACTGTCACAGGACGGCTCAGTAGATCGGGAGGTGAGCGAACACATACCGGCGTTCGCTCACCTCTCCACCCTGTCACGCCTCTCTGCCATGACAGGGGAGGGGCTGGATTCCCGCTCCGATCCTCCAGTGCTGACTGGCGGAACGGACGGGGGAGGGGGAGGGTACAGCTGGCTCTGCCTCTAGATAGGCAGAGCCAGCTGTCAGTCATGCAGCTGGGCGGATCCAGACATAATTGTCGGGATCCGCTTCAGCTGCGGTGTCTCAGTAGCTGTAGCTCCCTATATACTGAGCCTAGGGTGACGGGAGGACGCTAGTTTGTGTCCTCCCGTTACCCTAAGGAGAACTATGGGGAGAAGCCCTGACCCCAGAGTTCTCCTTTAAGGGACACATAATATATAGGGAACGTTTATTATTAGATGGACTCGGCTACATAATAGATAACCTGTATCTTCCAATTACGCCCCCTCCCCCCCTTCCATTGACAGATCATCAGCGAGGATGAGTTTCGGCAGCTGGAGAAGATTAAGACCATCGGCAGCACCTACATGGCGGCTTCGGGACTTAACGACACGACTTACGACAAGGCGGGAAAATCGCACATCAAGGCGCTGGCCGATTACGCAATGAGGCTGATGGATCAGATGAAATACATCAACGAACATTCGTTCAACAACTTCCAGATGAAGATCGGTGAGTGCCGCCAGTGAACGCCTATGGTCACCCGGCACAGCGCTATGGCCTGCAGGAGCCAATCAGATGTCAGTTAGCTGAAGTCAGACCAATGGAAGAGGAGTTCTTCTGAACCAGGGGTAGCCAAACTCCGGCCCTCCAGCTGTGGGGTGGAACTACAAATCCCACGAGGCATTGCAAGATTCTCACAGCCACGACTACCAGAGAGAGATGCATCATGGGATTTGTAGTTTCCCCACAGCTGGAGGGCCGCAGTTTGGCTACTCCTGCCCTAAACCATCTATTCCATTTTTATGTAATTGGAAAGTTGCTCTCAGTCCACAGTCATTGGTAAATCCAATGCCGGCCTTACATGCAACAATAAGGCTTTGTTAAACTGCGCAATTTGAGATTCCTGAATCCTAAATGTCCCGTTTAGCTGCGGCCGCTGTGCCAGTCCAAATTCATGACTGGGTGACAACAGGCGCATCTGTAAATCGGCAGTCCACATGAATAGATCACGATCCCTGGATACATCTATCCTGCATCCAGGGATCGTGATCGATCCCAAACCGCATGCAATTGTTACGACATAGGATTAGATGTGGACTGCCGCTTACAGATACGGCCGCTGTCACCCAGTCATGAACTTGAATGGGTACAGCGGCCACAGCTAAACAGGACTATTGGGATTCCGAAGGCAGGAATCCCAAATCGCATTGTGTGAATGAAACCTAAAGGATTTCAAGCAACAATCTATTGTATTAAAAAAAAAAAAAAAAAAAAAAAAAA
>NW_017309079.1:84788-85662 GCF_000935625.1 Nanorana parkeri | reverse complement strand
AGCGAACACATACCGGCGTTCGCTCACCTCTCCACCCTGTCACGCCTCTCTGCCATGACAGGGGAGGGGCTGGATTCCCGCTCCGATCCTCCAGTGCTGACTGGCGGAACGGACGGGGGAGGGGGAGGGTACAGCTGGCTCTGCCTCTAGATAGGCAGAGCCAGCTGTCAGTCATGCAGCTGGGCGGATCCAGACATAATTGTCGGGATCCGCTTCAGCTGCGGTGTCTCAGTAGCTGTAGCTCCCTATATACTGAGCCTAGGGTGACGGGAGGACGCTAGTTTGTGTCCTCCCGTTACCCTAAGGAGAACTATGGGGAGAAGCCCTGACCCCAGAGTTCTCCTTTAAGGGACACATAATATATAGGGAACGTTTATTATTAGATGGACTCGGCTACATAATAGATAACCTGTATCTTCCAATTACGCCCCCTCCCCCCCTTCCATTGACAGATCATCAGCGAGGATGAGTTTCGGCAGCTGGAGAAGATTAAGACCATCGGCAGCACCTACATGGCGGCTTCGGGACTTAACGACACGACTTACGACAAGGCGGGAAAATCGCACATCAAGGCGCTGGCCGATTACGCAATGAGGCTGATGGATCAGATGAAATACATCAACGAACATTCGTTCAACAACTTCCAGATGAAGATCGGTGAGTGCCGCCAGTGAACGCCTATGGTCACCCGGCACAGCGCTATGGCCTGCAGGAGCCAATCAGATGTCAGTTAGCTGAAGTCAGACCAATGGAAGAGGAGTTCTTCTGAACCAGGGGTAGCCAAACTCCGGCCCTCCAGCTGTGGGGTGGAACTACAAATCCCACGAGGCATTGCAAGATTCTCACAGCCACGACTACTGGAGAGAGTTGCATC
>NW_017309079.1:83162-84761 GCF_000935625.1 Nanorana parkeri | reverse complement strand
TGATTTCTAGTTACGCCCCTTGCAGAGCCCACCTGAGATCCCACACAGCCCACCTGAGGGTGACACTGCAGAGCCCACCATAGACTCTCTATGGTGGGCTCTGCAGGGTCTCAGGTGGGCTGGTCACACTCCTCCACACCTCTTACCTGTCAGCCTTCTCCACCGCCGAGCCCCGCATTTTCCTCCGGGCCCCGCCTCCTCCACCGTCACCAGGCCCCGCCTCCTCCTCCGCTGCCGGGCCCCGGCCTCCTCCAGCGCAAGCTGCTGGCTGTCACTGACTCAGCAGCGGCTGTGAGGAGGAACAGGCTGTCAGTGATCTGAACAGCGGCGCATTCCTCCTCACAGCCGCCAGTGACAGTCACCAGCCTGCAACGCCATAGCGACCCAGGCGGCCCGCACGTCATCAGGGGGACCCCCTTTTTTCCTCGTCGGGGGCCCCCCTGTGCCCCATAGAGGCCACACGGGTCGCTATGGCGATAGTTCCGCCACTGTCTACGTGGTATTCCAGCAATAAATCGGAGGAGCTCATTCCTGAGAGAGCATGCTGGGAGTTGTAGTTCTGCATTAGCTGTTGAAATCAGAGGTGTCAGAGGAAGCCGATTACACCTCGCATGTTACGGAGATGTTGGGTCACACTTTTATCTCTTGTGTGTGTGTGACAGGGCTGAACATCGGACCGGTGGTCGCCGGCGTGATCGGGGCCCGCAAGCCGCAGTACGATATTTGGGGGAACACAGTGAATGTGGCGAGTCGCATGGACAGCACCGGAGTGCCGGAGAGGATCCAGGTGAGCCTACAGATTTTGTCTGCTCCAGGATTTATAGAGCGCCAACAGTTTGCGCAGCGCTGTACAATGGGAAGGAAGACATTACAATCACAAGACAAGATGGTGAGGAGGGCCCCACCCCTGAGGGCTTACAATCTAAAAGGGGAGGGGCCAGTGATACATAAGGAGGTAGCTGTGTGCGGATGAATTGTAGAGTGATAGGTTATCACTTTAAATAAAAAAATACTAATCTCTATATAGAGAGCACATGGAAATCACTGTGTCCCTGAGTAGCAGTGATCTTACAGGTCATAACCGCGTCATAACCGTCCTTTGCTTCGTTTTAGGTGACGGCGGACCTCCAGCAGGTCCTGGCAGCCAACAACTACTCCCTGGAATGCCGAGGGGTGGTGAAGGTGAAGGGGAAAGGAGAGATGACCACTTACTTTCTAAACCACGGCCCCCCTAGACCGAGTTAGCGGGCCGAGAGACGCTACCAAAACCCAACCGTGCACTGAAACCACCGACTGATGGAGGGGGGGTCCTCACTCCGAGGGGGGGAGGCGACCGACCAAAGATTCCGGATGCGAACGCCTTGGCTACGGAGCGAGGTGACGCCACTCGGGAGGACCAGAGAATAAAGTTATTTATTGAACCTACTCAAATGATTTTCCTCTATGAAGGAATGAAGGAATGTATTACGGTACCAGATCGCCGGCCCGGCCAGAAGCAGAACCGCACCGCGGCCCTTTTGTTTTTGTCCGCGACTTGCCGCGATCTCCGCGCCAGGGGACATTATCTTCCAGTTTAAGAGATCCGCCAGTAAGACTAAA
>NW_017309079.1:78563-82908 GCF_000935625.1 Nanorana parkeri | reverse complement strand
CCCCCCCCGGGTCGCGGCAGCCGGTACCTTTGCTCGCCGGAACGATCTGACGTACGTCCTTTTTTGTAAGTTTATTTTGTAATATTTTAGTGTGAAGATCTAAAAAGAGAGAAAAAAAAACAAAAAACAGATTCTATATTTTGTAAATTCTATACAGAGGCACTGAGTGTTATCCCGCGATCATTCTATATCGCGGGCGCCGGTCAGACCCGCGCCATTCTTCCCGCGCTTCATCCGGTAATGGACATGGCAGTTTAGTCGGCACCGCAATATACGGCAGTCTGTTACGCCGTCGTGGGGGCTCATTCACACACAGGGCAACCTGCCTTTACGTCCCATTGCATCAGGTTGCATTGTTACGCAGCGCGGCGCATTGTGACTAAGGATGGACTCGTGCGTGTTCGCAGCTCCACACGCAGAGCCCGACAGGAAGCTGACAGCGCCGCAGCGCCAATCACAGGCACTTGAGACATTATCCCGGTCCGCAGCTGCAGAGTTTGGGAAATGTCTCAGTACCTCAGTGATTGGCGCTGTCAGCTTACTGGCGGGCTCGGCACGTGGAGCTGCGAACGCGCCCGAGCCCATTCTTAATTGCGACACGGTAACGCACATCGCAATGGGTGAAATGCACTGTCAGGTTTGATAAAGTTTTTAGAAAAAAAACAAAACTGCAATCCATTGTACAATGAATTGCTTGCACAACGCACACACCAGCGGGCACGGGTTATGTGCGGCCCCCGAACGGGCCCCTTAGGACCTCATTATATCTTTTGTGTTACAGTAACAGGCACATTACCAAAAAATAACTTGCAGCGACATGCGTTGCCATTCAAAACGAACGTAATCCAGCGCACTAAAAAAACGCCCATATTGCCCATAATCCATCGCGCATTACTAATTGCAGAGTTTGCTTTCGGCGCGTCAGCGGCCTCTCTTTTTTGTTTTTTTGTTCGGCGGGCGATTAACATAACGCACCTTCTATGTGACATCATAACAACATCATAACGCACCTCACATGCGTCAACGGGCCCTAAACTTTGACCTCTTTTTCCATTTTTATATCACAATTTTTGACACAAGATTATTTATTCTGAATGCGGAAAAACCCGACGTTTTCGTATCTATTCCGATATAATCGGTTTTGTATCAGTTTGTAGGAACGGCGGCTCAGGACGCGGTTTTCGGGTACGCTGCGACGCTTCGCCTGGCCCCGCCCACCGCCGGCGAGGGGAGATGTATATTGTCTTCCCATTAAACTGCCACGTCTTTCCATGTAATATATACACTTATACGACATACTCCAGGTTTCTTTATTGTATTATTTATAAACCGCATTTAACGACACAACTCCATCCGCGCCGCGGGCCGTCCTGGTAAAGCGGCGACACTCGCCACAAGCTCCTCGCCTGTCCATGCGCTCATGGGCCGCGTGCCCGCAGTGACCGTTGGCTGCGTCTTTCCGTTGGTCAGCTGCTGCAACAAGGATTTCCCATGGAAACTATCTTTGCATTGTTTGAACATTAAATTCTATTGCACTGGTCTGGCTGCGTCTGTGACGTCATTGTGTCTGGTGTGTCATTGCTGGAACGAAGGGGAAGCTGTCGCCCGTAGCAACAAGACTTCATTATTATTATATCAATGCAAACCGGTTACAGCAAATTGTTTATCTTCCCTGATTACCATCACTAGTGAGCCAATACCTGAGTCTCTGCCCCTCCCACAATGGTGAGGTTTCCTCCAGTAGTTTGTGTCTCTGCCCCTCCCACAATGGTGAGATTTCCCCCCAGTAGTTTGTGTCTCTGCCCCTCCCACAATGGTGAGATTTCCTCCAGTAGTTTGTGTCTCTGCCCCTCCCACAATGGTGAGATTTCCTCCCAGTAGTTTGTGTCTCTGCCCCGCCCACAATGGTGACATTTCCCCCAGTAGTTTGTGTCTCTGCCCCGCCCACAATGCTGAGATTTCCCCCAGTAGTTTGTGTCTCTGCCCCTCCCACAATGGTGAGATTTCCCCCAGTAGTTTGTGTCTCTGCCCCTCCCACAATGGTGAGATTTCCCCCAGTAGTTTGTGTCTCTGCCCCTCCCACAGACAGAGAAGGACAAACGGTCTCCCCGTGCAATGATGGGATTTGCAGTTTGGCCACAGCTGGATGGTTAGGGTTTGGTTGCTCCTGATGTAGATTGTGCGGATGATTAGACATCCCCCATGTGGCTCGGATGATATACACTCAGCCAGCTCCCCTATAGTCTCCGTTATTTCCCCTGTTCAGGTTGTGGCTCTGCCTAATGAGGAAATCTGCAGCCAATCACAGCTCTGCGATCTCTGCGACCATCTCCAGTAATGTTACATTTTATAGAAGTCATCGTCCTCATTTTCCTTGTGAGGAGACTACTAACATGAACCCCAGATAGCAGGAAAATCCTCCAATGATCACATTCATCATAGTTCTATCCCCTCAAAGACCGCTCCCCCCCTCTGAGCCCTGAAGAAGGGGGTGTGACCTGCCCCCGAAACGCGTTGAAGGACTTATGATATCGTACGATGAATCATTAAAGGATTTGGACTCCTCCCCCATTTGGTTTGCTATTGGTGTTTTGATGCTTTGAGGATTTTACTGCCATCCAAGGTCAGATGTCCCCTCACTTATTTTTTTACCAGATCCGGAACACAGACGGCGATTTAAGTGACACCAAACTCCGGAGTGAAATCTAAAATATATTTAATTACCCGAACTCCGAGCAACAATGTATCTTACAATGTATCTTATTTGTGTATCACTCGGATGGAGATCCTCCAATCATATCTGACACTGTCCTTCCTTCTGGAGGAGGGGCTACGTCTGTTCCACATGGTCCCTGTGTGTGTTGTAAAGTAGTCACCGCTCCAAGCTCCGCCCCCCCCGGGATGGACTACAATCATAATACAAATCAGTAAACTAAACCTGAGATTGAAGTCCCTCATACACTTGTTAAAGGAGAACTATGAGTTCAGGGCTTTCCCCATAGTTCTCCTTAGGGTAACGGGAGGACACAAACTAGCGTCCTCCCGTCACCCTAAGCTCAGTATATAGGGAGCTGCAGCTCGCGGCACTCCAACTTGCTTTGGAGTGCCGGTGTCTGTCCTTTACTGATATTTTGTCGGAAGCCACCCGCTGACACCTGCTGCACCCACCTTCCATTTTTGGAGCAGCGGCTCGGAGTGCGATGGGTACACGGACTGTAGCTCGCACTATACGTCACCATCTGAATGACAGGGGACCCAGGAGGACCCCACTGCTGACGCAAACATCAAAAAGCCAAAACTTACCCGAGGGAGCCAAAATCCTTTTCGGGAGAATGACAAAATGGCAGATTTTTGGTGCAGCCCATCATTCGTTCTACTGTTTTCCCAAAAAGAAATGGAAAAAAATCCAGTCCCTCCAGTCACACATAGTGGTGGGGAGGGGGTGGGGGGGTCACTGATGTTTTGGGGTTGCTTTGCTGCTTCAGGCGCTGGATGTCCTGACGGTGTGCACGGCATTCTGAAATCTGAAGACTACCATGACTACCCTACTAATGTAGGGCCCGGCGTCAGAAAGTTGGGTCTCCGTCAGAGGTCACGGGTCTTACAGCAGAACAATGACCCAAAGCCCCCAGAAATGGTTCCAGACAAAGCGCTGGAGAGTACTGGACCGGCCAGCAACGAGTCCAGATCTGAATCCCATAGAGCTCCTGTGGAGGGAAAAGGAACCTTCCAATCCGAGAGACCCGGAGCAGTTGGCGGAAGAGCGCTCCAAAATTCCTGTACAGAGGTGTAAGGCCCGGTTCACACCTGGGCGTCTTGTGGCGCGTTCCTACGCTCTGCAAAACGCTCAAACACCGAAATCCCATTGTTCCCTATGGGCATGGTTCACACCTGGGCGTATTACAGGCCGTATGAACGCGCTACAAAGCGCCCTACGCCCCAAAGAAGTACAGGAGCTTCTTTGGGGCATTTGTCGCGCGTTTCCATTGGAATACAGGCAAGCAGCCCTCGGAAACGCGCGTTTTTTTTTACCGCGAATCGCGGTAAAAACGCGCAACAAACGCGCATATTCCATACGCCTAGGTGTGAACCCAGCCTTAGAAACTCATTGATGGTCACAGGAAGCCATTGATCCAAGGGCTGGGCTACCAAGAATTAATTGGGGGTGCCAATAATTTTGTCCAGCCCATGTTTTGCGTGGAATGCGTCAGATTCGGCTTTTTTTTTTCTCCACTTTTTTTGTGTCACCGATACAAAAACACAAGAAACAAACATGAGAACGCCGAAACATTTTGTCATTGCGACACTTTTCTGAGCGAAGTGGTGCGTTATCTGACAGAAATGC
>NW_017309079.1:64056-78511 GCF_000935625.1 Nanorana parkeri | reverse complement strand
TCGGTGGAGGGGGGGGGTGTGGGGGGGGTGTCGCAATATTTTTGGCCATGAATGTATCTGCTGCCACAATAAACTGCTGATTTTTGGGACAGTGGTGCGTTATCTGACAGAGATGCCGGGGTGCCAATATTTTTAGCCATGACTGTAAAGCCCGGTTCACATTGAGCGGTTCGCAAGTCGCGCGTTTGTCACGCGATTTGCATTTTGCGCGATATCGCGCAAATGCTTGCCTTGAATCGCGGCTAAATCCGCTGCAAAAAGGGTCCTGCTGTAGCGACGCGCGACCCGCGACAGCAGGACCCTTTGCCCCATTGAGAAGCATTGGAGAGCGATATCGCGCGGTAAATTGCCGCAATATCGCGGGAATTACCGCGCGATAAATCGCTCAATGTGAACGGGGCCTAAGACTGAAGCAATGACATTGATGTGTAAGCTTGTCTGAGATGTGAACGGCCTAAATGTAACCTTCAGCCTGCCGCGGTATACGTCGGTGCCATATAAATGAGGATAACATTTCCCTGGAGTGTCACAAGAACGTATCTGTACAGAATGGCTTTATTAGTTACAAATGCCATCATTCTGCCTTACAAAGGCAATAAAATCAGGGGCGCCGACTAAATATAATACACTCCGTCCCTGCCGCAGAAATAAATCGCTCCTCCGCTGTGCCGGGACACCACGGTCACCGGGAAAGGTGCACTAGGAGGAAAAAAACAGGCAAAATGGAAGGAAGCCGGGCGTCAGTGTGTGGTGGGGGGAGGGGGCGTCAGACGTTGTAGTCGGGGGACTTGCTCTGCGGCTGTCGTAGTCGGATCTGGAGGGTGGCGAAAGCCGCGACGGTGACGTGGAAGAAAAGCTGCCAGAGATTGCGCAGTTCGTGCAGATACATGTTACAAAGGCAGATCAGTCCGAACGCCAAAAAGGATTTCATGTTGCGCCAACTTGTGATGTATACGAATAGGTAACACTGCAAGAAAAACAATACAGAGAGGAGTCAGGACGTCTGTATACACGCAGGGCTCATCCACACACACATTCATATACATTGGGCCCTGGGACGCCTCTCATGTATCCATCTCATGATAGTAGAATAGTAAAGAACCGGCTGCACACAACTTTCCTAAAACTTTATTGTTCCGGACAAGTACACAGGAGCTCCACCTGGCACCTCCCCCACTCTAGGGGCATCTGTGTACGTGTGGGGAACAATAAAGTTTTAACAAAGCACAGAGGCCGTTCCTCACTCTTGGGATAAGAGGAGCTCCCTTATCCCGGCATCCACACACTCCAGCACATCCCGGGAGCGAGGACTTCTCGGTTTGCACACGTATAGTGAATAGTACTTGGTCACATTCAGCTGGACTTGTTAGATCTGCAGAATTTTCTGAGAATCGTCTTCGACATTACAGAACAAGTATCAAAACGTATCACAATATTTATATCCAGACAGGTAACTCTGCCACCGTGATCCCATCATCATCATCATCATCATCATCAAAGGTGCAAAGGCAGAAGGTGATTGTCCAACAACAGGGTGGGAGGTGTAACATTTGTGATACGATACAATTATATCCCTCATTTCCGATCACAGGGATCCTAGATTAAAAGGAGAACTATGGGGGGTCGGGGCTTTTCCCCATAGTTCTCCTTAGGGTAACGGGAGCACACAAACTAGCGTCCTCCCGTCACCCTAGGCTCAGTATATAGGGAGCTGCTGCTCGCGGTATACTGAGACCGCCGCAGCTGAAGCGGATCCCGACAATTATGCCTGGATCCGCCCAGCTGCGTGACTGACAGCTGGCTCTGCCTATCTAGAGGCAGAGCCAGCTGTACCCGCCCCCTCCCCCGTCCGTTCCGCCAGTCAGCGCTGGAGGATCGGAGCGGGGAGGGGGGAATCCAGCCCCTGCCCTGTCATGGCAGAGAGCCGTGACAGGATCGAGAGGTGAGCGAGCGCCGGTATGTGTTCGCTCACCTCCCGATCTACTGAGCCGACCTGTGACAGTCTCATTGTCACAGGTCGGCTAGAACTATGAGGTGAGTGAAAAGCACCCCCCCCCTCATAGTTCTCCTTTATAGTGACTCTAAACCCCAAAACAACATCTAACATATTGAAGATTCCAGTCATTAATTAAAATGTTAATTTATTTATACTTATTGATCCGGCCTGGAACACACTTCCTGTCCTAGGGTGACAACACTGAATCACTAATGTATATATAGAAGGAGGAGGAGTCATGGTTGTCAAACAGGCTGAACTTTAACCAGATTTGGATACTGAACATGCTACACACGCCCAAAACATCTTCCATGAAAAAGGAAAACACAGGGCATGTGTAGTACGCTCTGTTCCCCAGGCCCTCTGCTGCTTCACCCCCTCACCCTCACGACAGCCAGGAGGTATTGTGTATATACAGAAGCTGAAGAAGCTGCCAGACCATCTGACACAGTGTTCATGAACATTGTATCTCTCTATCTCCCTCTGATCAAAGTAACATTGTTGCTTTTATATTTAATATCGTAGTGAGACTTAGGAGACATAGTGATGAGCTTCTATTTGCATATGTCAGTTAAAGCAACCTGACAAGTAAATCTAAATAAAATATATTTCCATTGAACCCCAATGAATCCTTTGTTCATCCTAATTAACTCCTTCTTCCATTTCTCCTCCGAATTATTTTCTTGATTTTTTTTACAATTTTTTTCCTTTTTTGTTCACGAATGTCACATTCAAAAAGCATGAAAAAGGGAAAAAGAAATCCCTGTTCAAAATGTGTTAAAGAAAAACTGTGGGGTCAGTGTTTTTCCCCATAGTTCTCCTTAGGGTAACGGGAGGACACAAACTACCGTCCTCCCGTCACCCTAAGCTCAGTATATAGGGAGCTACAGCTCGCGGTATACTGAAACGCCGCACCTGGAGCGGATCCCGACTTAGATGAAGGGATCCGCCCAGCTGCGTGATTGACAGCTGGCTCCGCCTATCTAGAGGCAGAGCCAGCTGTACCCGCCCCCTCCCCCGTCCGTTCCGCCAGTCAGCACTGGAGGATCGGAGCGGGGAGGGGGGAATCCAGCCCCTCCCCTGTCACAGCAGAGAGCCGTGACAGGATCGAGAGGTGAGCGAACGCCGGTATGTGTTCGCTCACTTCCCGATCTACTGAGCCGAGCGTTACATATACCGGCGTTCGCTCACCTCTCGATCCTGTCACGGCTCTCTGCTGTGACAGGGGAGGGGCTGGATTCCCCCCTCCCCGCTCCGATCCTCCAGCGCTGACTGGGGGAACGGACGGGGGAGGGGGCGGGCACAGCTGGCTCTGCCTCTAGATAGGCAGAGCCAGCTGTCAGTCACGCAGCTGGGCGCATCACGGCATAATTGTTGGGATCCGCTTCAGCTGCAGCTCCCTATATACTGAGCCTAGGGTGACGGGAGGACGCTAGTTTGTGTCCTCCCGTTACCCTAAGGAGAACTATGAGGAAAAGCCCGGACCCCAGAGTTCTCCTTTAAGAAAGGCTGAAAATGCCTTCTGGAATGATATTAACATGTTAAAGCTTCTGTGAGATTTGAGTGATTGGGATTACGTCTCCTTGAAGAAACAAACGAGCCCGCCTTCATAAAACACACTCACCTGGTAGAGGCAGGCGGCAGTTCCCAGGAAGAAGGCGATAACACAGCTGGCGTCATCATCATTCTGGAATACATAAAATGAATATTAGTGATCGGGCCAACTGTCTCTGATAAAGGGGGCGTGGCTCCAAAAACGCGTTGGCCATCGGCCTTGTTACACAGCATTGTCTGGTGGTGGGGGTGACAGTGTGTGGAGAGACATAGAGGTGAGGGTTCCAGCACCTCAGCCGCTTATGTCTGGTGTAGTTCGGGAATGAACTGATGAGCATTTATAGTCATTCATCTTGTGAGTACCGGTCTATTAAACTTATAAAACACACTTCACAAGGACCAGGCACTTTGTCCTTCTTTATTATTATCATAAGCTCCACAATCTTTTTATACCGGTGCTAGGATTTTTGCCTAGAGAGGCAAAGTTGCATTTTTGCACCCCCCCCCGACCCCCTGTAGCGCTGGGCCTGCTCCCTATCAGCATGTTTATTTTTCTTCACTTACCTTCGGTGCGGGAGAGCAGCGGCGAGTCAGCGCTGGTCCGGTGGGAGGAGCTCCAGGTGCGGTCCTAATTTAGCTGGCCGGTGACTGCCTGAGGTGCCGCGCGTGTCGGGATCCTCTGGCAGTCGCCGGCCAGCTAAATTAGGACCGCACCTGGAGCTCCTCCCACCGGACCAGCGCTGACTCGCCGCTGCTATCCCGCGCCGAAGGTAAGTGAAAAAAAAAAACATAGCGCAAGCATCGGGGCATTTTGACAAGTACAAGTACTTATCAAAATGCCCTGTTTTTTCCGCCCTCACCTGCAGCGCCCTCAGGCGGCCGCTTGCCTTGCGGTAGCGCCGGGCCTAAGAGCCCCCGTCTGACCCCACTCCCCGACTCGCACGTTCTGTTGCTTTTCAATTCTACAAAGCATGAAAAGACAAATACAAGGACAGGAGATTGAACTGCGGAGAGGACGCTGTCGGGGTTTGTCCAGGAGGGGGAGCTCTGACGCCGTCACAAGACAATCCGTCATCTTCAGATTTCAGCGTGGGACCGAGCGCGTCCTGCTGGCTAATGACCGCGTAGCTCTGCTCATTAGCGCACGCGCGGCCTTCATTTGTCACCGTGTTTAATTGGTTTGTTAGGGGCGCGTTCAACTGGCAGGTGTGCGCTGCGCTCGGCGTGAGAACGGCCTGCGTTGATTTGCAGAAACCTTGGTGTAACATTAACCTCTGCTCAGCCAGGACGTAGAGATGAATGTATGATCCGTGTCTGCATGTTCATGGAAGGACGCGGAGTCATTGTATGAACGCAGGGGACGACAAGCTGAAGGCCGACGCTTACAATGGCGGCCTGCTTACAGCCAGTGCTATCTGGTACATGTAGTTCTTCAGTCTATACCCGACAGGGGCACAAAGTATAAAAGACGAGGAGTCGGCAGCACCCCGATAAAATTATTCACATAAACTGTTCATAGAGCCAACACTTAAAGGACATGCCCTTCCTCAAGGCAACACAGTGACATCACGTCGCCGTCGGCTGTATCTGTGCCGCTCCACCTATAAACGTGTGAATGATGTCATCGAAGTTCTGGTGACGCCTCATCTTTATTTTGCGGTTTTGCACGGCGCCGTCTGCCGCAGCGACTCCAAGCACTCTCCTGTCACAATGGTGGAACACGGCAAGGCGTGCGGTTCAAATCTACATTATCAGGTGTACTCTAGTCATCCTTCCAGCGGGCGATCCCATTCCTCCCAGCACAGCACCAGCACTCACGGCTGTAACTGGGATTCAAACAACAGACCGCGGATCTGAATAAAATGAAGCTTCCCAGACATAGAGAATAATGGCCGCCTGCATTGTACATGTGGAGCATGCTCTCCAGACCCCCATCATTGTCTATG
This sequence comes from Nanorana parkeri, assembly GCF_000935625.1. Taxonomy (NCBI): domain Eukaryota; kingdom Metazoa; phylum Chordata; class Amphibia; order Anura; family Dicroglossidae; genus Nanorana; species Nanorana parkeri. The sequence goes on along the minus strand of NW_017309079.1, from coordinate 73,015 downwards.
ACCGGGCACAGACCTCAGGAGAGCCTAAAGGAATAAAACACTGCGACGTCAGTGCAGACTAAACCTGAACCCCCCCCCCCGCCCCCCATAGTATCTGTGTGCAATGTGCGCAGAGTGATCTAGCAGATGTGGGCTGCAGCTTACAAATCAAAAACATGTTGAAAACACAAGTCCAACTCCCTTCTTTGTTCCCCTACACAGTGCATGTTGCTCCCCTACACCCTCCACAGTGCATGTTGCTCCCCTAAACCCTCCACAAAGGATGTTGCTCCCCTACACCCCCCACAGTGCATGTTGCTCCCCTAAACCCTCCACAAAGCATGTTGCTCCCCGACACCCCCCATAGTGTATGTTGCTCCCCTAAACCGTCCACAAAGCATGTTGCTCCCCTACACCCTCCACAGTGCATGTTGCTCCCCTACACCCTCCACAGTGCATGTTGCTCCCCTACACCCTCCACAGTGCATGTTGCTCCCCTACACCCTCCACAGTGCATGTTGCTCCCCTACACTCTGCACAGTGTTTAATGCTCCTTTACTCCTTCCATAATGTTTGTTGCTCCCTTAAACCCTCCATAGAGTGACTGTCTGACTCAAGCAGAGCAGAGGCAGCACAGCCTGTAACGGCATACGGGAAAGGCTGGAAGGCCACTTTCTGTGACAAAGATATAAGCGGAATCTCCTGAAGAGGCTCAAACGGGGATTCCTGCAACACTGAAAGTATGAGATTCAAATCCCACGGAGCCAAAGGCGCGCGGACAGGGGGAGCAAGGCCGCCGGAAAAGCACCGCCAAATCCTTCTCCTGCAGGTGGCGATATTACCCTACCATTCAGGATCTACGATCTGTTGCCTGTGTCCTTCAATGAACGGGAGAGAAAAGACACATGTCCATCGAGTTCAACCTAAAGGAATAAAACACTAAATCTGATCCCCCCCCAACCCCCCATAGTATGTGTGACGCTTGTGATATCATTAGGAAGGCGATCGGACAGCCGACATTACTGTGAGATACTTTCTTGTCAAAAGGGATGTACGCAGGATGGACATGACACGAGAGGGGGGAAGGTTACCTGTAACAAAGACTTCAATGGAACTGAAAGCCTAAGAGATTTCCTTTGTTACAGAACTGCCACTGCCGCTGCCCCTCCGAGCCTTCGCTCGGCATATTTGCATCTCCCCGGAAACTTTCAGTGGCCTTAAAGGAGAACTATGGGCTCAGGGCTTTTCCCCGTAGTTCTCCTCAGGGTAACGGGAGAACACAAACTAGCGTCCTCCCGTCACCCTAGGCTCAGTATATAGGGAGCTGCAGCTCGCGGTATACTGAGACGCCGCAGCCGGGACGAATCCCGACAATACTGTCTGGATCCTCCCAGCTGCCGGATTGACAGCTGGCTCTGCCTATCCAGAGGCAGAGCCAGCTGTATCCGCCCCCCTCCCCCGTCTGTTTTGCCAGTCAGCGCTGGAGGATCGGAGCGGGGGAATCCCTGCAGGGAGCAGTGAGTGACAGTCAGCGCTCTCTACATGGATAGATCGAGAAGTGAGCGACGTTATGTGTTCTCTCACTTCCCGATCTACTGAGCCGACCTGTGACAGTCTCATTGTCACAGGTCGGCTCAGATTATGAGGCTGAGTGAAAACATATCATAGTCAAACATATGACGTCCATATATGAGGCATATGCTGTACCTGAAACAGACTCTCCATTGCATGGAAGCCGCGGATGAGGTTGAGGCCGGCACACAGCAGGCTGAGCAGGCAGGTGATGATCCCTGTCAGGGTGAACGGCTCCAGGCGCAGGTGAGGAGCTGGGGGGAGAGAACAGAGACAGGTCAGGTGACAACTATAAGAGGCACTAGATCCCCTAATATCTGGTGTTGGGAATGACTTATTAACCTCCCTGGCCGTCTGATTATTTTATTTTAACTTTTTAAATTCCCGCCGGTCCCGCCCCCCTGCGATGCGGACGCTCGCCAGGGACGGAACCCGAAGACGGATGCCTGCATCGGCCGGAGGACACAGCGGGGATCGTGGACAAGGTAAGAGTCGCTACGCTGTGAAACTTAACCCCCGAGCCAGACTCGGGAATACCCCCAAGGAGGTTAATCAAGCCGACGCACTTCAGTGAGGCTGCTCGCATGTACCAGAGCAACCCCCGGAAAAGGAGGGTCCTGAGAGGAGTCCGATATGTAAGAATCAGTAAGGGCGCCACACCAATGGTCAGAGAGTCCCAAATGTTTTGTTTTAAATGAAATCAGAGGCCACACATTTCAGAAGTGACGAGCTTTCCTCAGGGCTTGAAAAACTCTGCGAATTAAGATCAGATCTGGAATGGAAGATTTAACGGAATAAATAATGTGAGTAATGCTGAACCCACACTGGACCAAGAACTCCACAAGCATTACCACCGTTCATTCCTTTAAAAGGAGAACTGTGGGGTCAGGGCTTTTCCCCATAGTTCTCCTCAGGGTCACGGGAGGACACAAACTAACGTCCTCCCGTCACCCAAAGCTCAGTATATAGGGAGCTACAGCCTGCGGTATACTGAGACCGCCAGAGCCGGAACGGATCCTACAGTGACGCAAAGCTCAGTATACCGCGAGCTGTAGCTCCCTATATACTGAGACGCCGCAGCCGGAACGGAGCCCGACATCGTTGTCAAGATCCACCCAGCTGCGGGATTGACAGCTGGCTCTGCCTATCTAGCTGTCCAGCTGTGCCCGCCCCCTCCCCCGTCTGTTCCCCCTCGTAGTTCTCCTTTAATTTTCCCGTCCTTTAGAGATCTCAATTCTTTGAATTTTTCAAGCCCACAAGAAGGGAGATCCTTGCGATTCCCCTGAAAGGCGCTGGTTCTCTTATTTCTTGAATCATTTAATTAAAAAATATATCATTCTGGACTCTGTGACCATCGGCATGGCGTCCTTACTCCATGGGGGGTGACATGACTGACGTTCCTCTGGAGGTATAAACACGCTGTTGGTTGTCGGGTGCCACAGAGCGGTTGTGTCGGGGTCACAGGCTTGGAAATAAATGATAATGGAGGGGAAAGGAAAAGAGTCACAGACAGCGCCGATGGTACGGCCGGCTCCATGAGGGTGGGGAATTCAGGCAGAATAAAAGCCTTTGTATAAGTCGCTGGAGTGGAAATGCTGCGACAATGGAGGTAATGAGGTGTGGATACAGGCCGGAGGTGAGGCCTGCGCAGCCGGGAGCAATAAAACGAGATGGGAAATGGGCCCCCCGCGACCCTCCGCGTCACTCTGAACATCGCTCACTTCAACGGCTAGAGGACGAGGCTTAGAATACGGAAACCACTCGGTGAAAACCCAACGCTGCAAAGTGAGCGCGCGGTTCCCGAGCAGAGGTGTGTCCGATCTTCTCTGCGGGTTATTGGCCACTTCTGAACCCCTCCAAATACCGGCAATGTGAGGAAAGAGGACTTCACCTTCATGAAACACATCCCACATCATTTTATCACCAACAAATGTCGGGTCCTACACCTGGGACATCTCAGAACGTCTACTTTCTCCACACACCACCAGATTTTATTCCATCGGGTCCACAATATGTACCAACAATAGGGTGAAGGAGGGACTAGCTGGGTATCCTTTGAATGGACGGCCTGTGTTGTCCACAAGCAAAGTTTTAATTACAGAAGTATTCTGGTGGGTTATATCCGTCCTCTGCGATTCATAATCTAATAGTGAGATCTCTTCACCGTGATTCCCAGCTCTGTTCCTGCACGCCTGGGAGTATGACTACCCTAGTGTGTTCCTGCTGCTCCTGTCACATTCTCCAATATATAAAAAAAAAAACATAAAGGTGATGGTGAGAGCCCCTCATAATGGGCACAGCGGGTGTACAGACCCGGGAGCTCAGCACAGGGATGGTGGGAGCCCCTCATATTGGGCACAGCGGGTGTACAGACCCGGGAGCTCAGCACAGGGATGGTGGGAGCCCCTCATATTGGGCACAGCGGGTGTACAGACCCGGGAGCTCAGCACAGGGATGGTGGGAGCCCCTCATATTGGGCACAGCGGGTGTACAGACCCGGGAGCTCAGCACAGGGATGGTGGGAGCCCCTCATATTGGGCACAGCGGGTGTACAGACCCGGGAGCTCAGCACAGGGATGGTGGGAGCCCCTCATATTGGGCACAGCGGGTGTACAGACCCGGGAGCTCAGCACAGGGATGGTGGGAGCCCCTCATATTGGGCACAGCGGGTGTACAGACCCGGGAGCTCAGCACAGGGATGGTGGGAGCCCCTCATATTGGGCACAGCGGGTGTACAGACCCGGGAGCTCAGCACAGGGATGGTGGGAGCCCCTCATATTGGGCACAGCGGGTGTACAGACCCGGGAGCTCAGCACAGGGATGGTGGGAGCCCCTCATATTGGGCACAGCGGGTGTACAGACCCGGGAGCTCAGCACAGGGATGGTGGGAGCCCCTCATATTGGGCACAGCGGGTGTACAGACCCGGGAGCTCAGCACAGGGATGGTGGGAGCCCCTCATATTGGGCACAGCGGGTGTACAGACCCGGGAGCTCAGCACAGGGATGGTGGGAGCCCCTCATATTGGGCACAGCGGGTGTACAGACCCGGGAGCTCAGCACAGGGATGGTGGGAGCCCCTCATATTGGGCACAGCGGGTGTACAGACCCGGGAGCTCAGCACAGGGATGGTGGGAGCCCCTCATATTGGGCACAGCGGGTGTACAGACCCGGGAGCTCAGCACAGGGATGGTGGGAGCCCCTCATATTGGGCACAGCGGGTGTACAGACCCGGGAGCTCAGCACAGGGATGGTGGGAGCCCCTCATATTGGGCACAGCGGGTGTACAGACCCGGGAGCTCAGCACAGGGATGGTGGGAGCCCCTCATATTGGGCACAGCGGGTGTACAGACCCGGGAGCTCAGCACAGGGATGGTGGGAGCCCCTCATATTGGGCACAGCGGGTGTACAGACCCGGGAGCTCAGCACAGGGATGGTGGGAGCCCCTCATATTGGGCACAGCGGGTGTACAGACCCGGGAGCTCAGCACAGGGATGGTGGGAGCCCCTCATATTGGGCACAGCGGGTGTACAGACCCGGGAGCTCAGCACAGGGATGGTGGGAGCCCCTCATATTGGGCACAGCGGGTGTACAGACCCGGGAGCTCAGCACAGGGATGGTGGGAGCCCCTCATATTGGGCACAGCGGGTGTACAGACCCGGGAGCTCAGCACAGGGATGGTGGGAGCCCCTCATATTGGGCACAGCGGGTGTACAGACCCGGGAGCTCAGCACAGGGATGGTGGGAGCCCCTCATATTGGGCACAGCGGGTGTACAGACCCGGGAGCTCAGCACAGGGATGGTGGGAGCCCCTCATATTGGGCACAGCGGGTGTACAGACCCGGGAGCTCAGCACAGGGATGGTGGGAGCCCCTCATATTGGGCACAGCGGGTGTACAGACCCGGGAGCTCAGCACAGGGATGGTGGGAGCCCCTCATATTGGGCACAGCGGGTGTACAGACCCGGGAGCTCAGCACAGGGATGGTGGGAGCCCCTCATATTGGGCACAGCGGGTGTACAGACCCGGGAGCTCAGCACAGGGATGGTGGGAGCCCCTCATATTGGGCACAGCGGGTGTACAGACCCGGGAGCTCAGCACAGGGATGGTGGGAGCCCCTCATATTGGGCACAGCGGGTGTACAGACCCGGGAGCTCAGCACAGGGATGGTGGGAGCCCCTCATATTGGGCACAGCGGGTGTACAGACCCGGGAACTCAGTGTGGAGATCTTACCAATAGAGTCCCAGAAGGTCAAAAATATATCATAGTGTCTATGGGGCACGTTGTCTGGCTGACAACACTGTAATGTTATGTAAAGTACTAGCAATTAGTTTGGAAGCTATTATTAGTGAACATCCTAATTATGTATTTGGCTGGAGCATGCAGACCCCTACAAGCAAAAGGATATGGGGCTGTACTGGTGACCGCACATCCTTACCAATCCCTTTATACTCCGTATCTTTTCGATGGTGGACGCCGTTCTCCAGGCCGAGCTCGTGCAATGATACCTGGTAGGGCGGCCTCAGGCGGATCTCTGTCTGCATGTCGGCGAGATTCATCTTGGTGGCGAGTGACCGCGGGCTATTGAATCGCTGCTTCGTCTTCTGTATGAAATTATCTGTCGGATGAGATGAAACGTATTAGGAATGTCCGTTCATTAAATTACGCCCACCTCATCCGGCTGTCCCAGTCCTATATTATCTGCGCTACGCCCTGTCAGCGGCGTCCCGACGCGCTGGCGGTTTATCACCTGGCCCATCTTCCTGCGGCGGAAAGTAATTTACCTTCTCCTAAACGCCTTACTTATCAGCCAGACACCTCTATAATTTGCGGCTGCTTGTTACCCGGCTCTGTATTTATTGGACTCACTTCGCAGTATGTTACCAATAAAAAAGGCCGGCGGTGTTCCATCGGGGCAGAGTCATCCGTTTTATGAGGTGTCATCGCACAACTGCTAAATCACACAACAAACATCCTATCCGCGCAGCACAGATGTCCCCGAATGGAGCCCGGGATCTGTCTGAGCATAGAGGAGTGACCGCCGGGGCCGCCAAGTACCAGAGATGGAGAGAACGGGGCCAACAATCAGACACAGGGGCTGCCATTAGAAACCACGGGGCCCCGTTCAGCCTACCTGACAGGGCCCCCTGGCAATGTATGTATGTATGTATGTATGTATGTATGTATGTATGTATACGCACTTTTTCCCCCCAAAAAGGATGGGGGAAAATGTGCCTGCGTCTTATGGAGCGAATCCTGACGCCTGAGACATGAGTGCTCCATAAGGCGCACCAAACCTCCCTGCGTCCTATGGTCCGGCGCGTCTTATGGACCGCAAAATACGGTGTATAATCAGCACTGCGTGTGTGTGCCTATCCTTACTGGGAGCTGCCCGATACGGCCGTGCACGCAGCACCGATCTGTACGGACCAGCATGTAGCTGTGTGAATGAGGCCTTCTATATAAATCCCAGCATGCCTCTGGGAGTCATGCCTTAACTGTCAGTCTTGCAATGCCTCATGGGACTTGTAGTTTCACAGCAGGTGGAAGGCCGGAGTCACTAACCCCTGATGTATAGAATATATGGCATATTAGCAGTATTGGAGTATATATGCCATACATACTGATCTGCTGGGTGGAGATGATACAATGAAGCAGAGGGATAGAGATGACCCCCAGGTCTGTAGAGAAGCAGACAGTGCTGGCGATGTATAGGGAACAGGCAGTGTGTCAGTGCCGGATACACAGATATAGATGGGGACACACTGATGGCATGTCCAAATAAAAAGGTGAGAAGACAAGCCCTGCAAACATGATAAAGGGATCCAGGAGCTCCCCCTACTGGCTGAAACATAAACAATAAGAGATCTGTATACAATGCGTCACATTTCTTCTTCCATTCCCGTCCGAGGTGTATTCAGCAGAGCGGAGGAAGCGAGAACACTGCCGGTGACCAATCAGAAAGTATTCCTCAGCGACCTGACTACAGTGATTGGTGTGGCCGATGGTCTCCCTGTTAGGATTTGAGGAGTTTTATCTGACAGGTACTCACCGAATTCGATGAAGGAGTACGGGCGGATGGCGGTGTTGATGTGAACCATCTCGTAGGTTGTAATGAACTCTTTTTGCAGCTCGTCCAGGAAGCAGAAGGCCAGGACGTTGGGGTACGTCTCAGAACACAGCATCATGTAACTGACTCCCAGAGAGGTGATAAAGCTGCAAAACAAAACCACACAGACGTCTAATGACCGATGAGCCAAAAATCACTTCCCCGGAGCTCCGTGTACTGGACACAATCACACATACATGTACGTGACCCAGAATATAGAAACCTCGGGCTCCTGGGCTTCCTTGTATGACCAGGAGTCTCTGCTAGACTAGAACACATGGACTCAGGAGGATCTCTCCATATAATTGTCCTCGGTCCCCCTTCCCCCCTCCTTCACATCAGAGTCCTCTCTCCCACCTCCACATCAGTGTCCTCTGACCCCCCTCCTTCACATCAGAGTCCTGATTCTCTTTTAACATCAAACTGAGTTTGTTGGACTGTGTGAGAGCAGCCAGGACAAAGAAGGAAGGAGATGGAAGGAGAACCTGTCTATGTAATGAGAAAGTAAGAGCCAAACTCTGCTGCAGTAAACATTTGCCGACAGGTTACATGCTGAGAGTAGCAGAGGGATGACCGCAGTGTCCTGCTGCTCCTTTACTGTCTAATCACCAGGCTGAGGGTGTGTTCTTGGGGAAGCTGCGCTGCAGTGGAGGTCAATGATCTGGGTGTTCTGTCTGGATCACAAGACTGGCTGATTAGACTTTGGTAGGTAACAGATACAGAACATACAGAGATCAGCTCTGTATTTAGCTTCCTGTCTGGAGTTCAGCTTTAATTAAATACATAACTGAGTGAGACTTCACATGAGCTATGCTGCCCCTTGAAAGGGATGCAAAGAGTTAATGTTGAGCATGCATTAGCTGCGCACTAATATTGTACGGAACATGAGGCTCGTATAACGTATTGATCACAATATTCAACATTAACTTCGATTGCATTGTGAAGTACAGTGAGGTAAACGCTTTGCTCAGCACTTATGTGTGAAGCCGAATGACTTCAAGTGGAGATCAAAATCATTGCGCCCGACCTTTCCCAACATCAGCATTCGTGATATACACAATACAGGCAAAAGTCTGTGGACCCCCAACCATCACCGCCTACGTAGGCCTACTGGACATCCCATTCCAAAACCATGGACATTAATACGGAGTCCCGTCCCTCCTCCCCCCCCCCCTTCCCCATGGCCATTAATATGAAGTCCCGTCCCTTCTCCCCCCCACCCCTTTCCCATGGCCATTAATATGGAGTCCCGTCCCTTCTCCCCCCCAACCCCACTTCCCCATGGCCATTAATATGGAGTCC
>NW_017309079.1:61107-63826 GCF_000935625.1 Nanorana parkeri | reverse complement strand
CCCAACCCCACTTCCCCATGGCCATTAATATGAAGTCCCGTCCCTTCTCCCTCCCAACCCCACTTCCCCATGGCCATTAATATGAAGTCCCGTCCCTTCTCCCTCCCAACCCCACTTCCCCATGGCCATTAATATGAAGTCCCGTCCCTTCTCCCTCCCAACCCCACTTCCCCATGGCCATTAATATGGAGTCCCGTCCCTTCTCCCCCCCCAACCCCACTTCCCCATGACCATTAATATGAAGTCCCGTCCCTTCTCCCTCCCAACCCCACTTCCCCATGGACATTAATATGGAGTCCCGTCCCTTCTCCCCCCCAACCCCACTTCCCCATGGCCATTAATATGGAGTCCCGTCCCTTTCCCATGGCCATTAATATGGAGTCGTCATCCCCCCGACCCCCCTTTACCATGGCCATTTATATGTAGTTGTTCCCCTTTGTGGCCTCTGCTCTTCTGGGAAAACTTTCCTCAAGAGGATGTCTGTGGGAATTTGTCCCATGTGTGAGGTCAGGTACTGATGGTGGATGAGAAGACCCGGCTCACAATTGGAATTTCAATTAATTCCAAAGGTGATCAGTAGGGATGAGGTGAGGGCTCTGTGCAGCACACTCGAGTTCCTCCACCAAGCTGGTCACACCATGTCTCTATGGAGCTGGCTTTGTACACAGGGGGACAGTCATGGGGGGACAGAAAAGGGTCTTCACCAAACTGTGACCACAAGGCTGGAAGAGCCCAATTGTCTACAATGTCTTTGTATGATGGAGGATCACCAGAACCTTCACTGGAGTCACCTGAACTCCATTATTTAAAAGGGGATGTTCATACCTTTGGCCATATACGTAGGGGTGACAGGTTTCCATAAACGTTTTTGACCAAATTGTGTATTATTGATGAACATCATTAAATTTCATACCCCAAACTTTTGCTCATCCAAGAATGTTAGGCACTAGACTAAATGTGGGAACAGCTCCTATAAGCTGAAGTGTTGGCATCAGAAATAATTATTCCACCGTGGCTTACACCCGGGCCTCCTCAACCTCTTTTCACTAATGGCAGAAAGTATACAGGATCTTGAGGCGCCCCACTCTAAGACGTAATGGGATTCCCACACAAAAAAAAACTAGGGTTTCCCCATTACACACCAGAGCCATCAATCCCCCTTCACATCAGAGCCCTCAGTCCATCCTTCGCATCAGAGCCCTCAGTCCATCCTTCCCATCAGAGCCCTCAGTCCATCCTTCCCATCAGAGCCCTCAGTCCATCCTTCGCATCAGAGCCCTCAGTCCATCCTTCGCATCAGAGCCCTCAGTCCATGTGACGGACCCCCGTACTCAGGATGAGTATGTCCGCCGCTGTCTTCTTCCTTGCTGAGGAGATATTGGAACCCGCTGATCTGTAGCTCCCAGTTTCCCCAGTCACTAGCCAAGGCTTGAGTGTAGGTGAAACAAACTCTGGTTTATTGAGAAACTGCACAAACTTTTATACAGAAAGTGATGAAATCAGATCATAATCCCATCACATCCACCTTCCCCTCCCCAGAAATCCTGTCTTCACAACACCACAGGTGTCCACCTGCTAAATAGCTCCAGACAGCCATAGCAAGAGCCTGGCCAGAATGTCATTGTTCTGAGCTCCCTCAGAGAACAATGGGAGATAACGAGGGATGGTGCTGATAGTCTTTTCATAACCAGGTCACACAGCATAACGCACTCAAACATAACTCAACCCCAATACACATTTAACTTATAAACTCATCACCATGTCGTCACATAGCTCCCCCAAGTTAAAAGATGGCAGACCCGGCGAGACCCTCTACAGGTCCACTTGGGGATGTCCATGATGTTACAGTCACCCTTCCAGTTCCGTTTGCCGAGATAGTCCATTCTCCTTAGCATTGTGTTTCCAGAGCCGGGATTGTGAAATTGAATGGCTGTAGGGCCAGGCTCCACCCCAGGATATCCGGTTCAACCAAACAAAGGGGGGTCTCCAAAATCTTAGGTCCGTAGTCGCTGGGAAGGAGGCTGGCTGCTAGGCCCCTCCAGGAGCCCAGGTCACAGTGGGTACTGTGACATTTCTCCCCTCCCAAAGGTAGTCTAATTAGGTCCCAGTCCCCCAACTGGTCTGGACCTACGTTTTTCAGGCAGCATAAAGTTCACATGTTCCATCCACAGGACGTTCTGCCTCTGGGGAGAGATGTCATCTGTGCCTTCCTGAAGAACATGCTGCCTCTGGAGAGGGGTAAAGCCAAAATCTTCTGGACACCAAAGCCACGTGCTGGCTTCCCATCAGAGCCCTCAGTCCATCCTTCCCATCAGAGCCCTCAGTCCATCCTTCCCATCAGAGCCCTCAGTCCATCCTTCCCATCAGAGCCCTCAGTCCATCCTTCCCATCAGAGCCCTCAGTCCATCCTTCCCATCAGAGTCCTAGCATAACTTAATTTCAAGGCACCCCTGAGGAAGCCAGAAGGCACCATGGTTGACAATGACTGGCTTAGGCTGTGGAGATGGAATCCTGCATTGACTTCAATACCTCTGCACATCTCCTTCTGCTTGTAAAGGCCGACTGACAACATAGTACCCCCATCTCCCCGTGTCATTCGTACTGAGTTTTGTAAATCAGCCAAAATTTGAGCCATGGGTGACCCTACTGACACCACCGGCTAAACAAATAAAAAAATATGAAGTAACCAGGCAGAAAAAAGTTGGCCAAACAACGACTG
>NW_017309079.1:56524-61058 GCF_000935625.1 Nanorana parkeri | reverse complement strand
ATCTGCAGAAGCTGATTGGCTGCCACAGGCAACTGCTCCAGATTTGGTCTGTTTATGAATTGCCCCCATTATGTTACCTTCTGTATCTCATTATACTAAGGCTTTAATTGCATGTACCAGAGCTTCCCCCACTGAAAACGCTTTTATTTTTTCCCCCACATCCAATCATTATCCAAATCCACTGGCTTCCATACCCCACCCCCATCTGCCAATCCCTCCACTGGCTTCCATCCTCCACCCCCCACTGCCAATCCCTGCACTGGCTTCCACTCGCCCAAAGGATAAAATTCAAAATATTAACAATCACTTACAAAGCCATCCACAACTCCGCCCCCGGATATATCTCCAACCTTGTCTCAAAGTATCACCCTAACCGTCCCCTCCGCTCTTCCCAAGACCTCCTGCTTTCCAGCGCCCTCAACTCCTCCCATGCTCGCCTCTAGGACTTCACTACAATCTCTCTCATCCTCTGGAACTCTTTACCCCAACCTGTCCGTCTATTTCCCACTCTGACTGCCTTTAGGCGATCCCTAAAGACTCATCTCTTCAGAGAAGCCGATCCCACCTCAACCTGACCACTCAACAATTCATCCCCACACAGCTCCCTCCTCATGTATCACTGGCCCCTCCTCTTTTAGATTGTAAGCCCTCAGGGGCAGGGCCCTCCTTACCATCTTGTCTTGAATTGTATTGTGACTGTAATGTCTTCCTTATATTGTAAAGCGCTGTGCAAACTGTTGGCGCTATATAAATCCTGTATAATAATTTTGGGGTCTTGTCCCCCACTTTAATGCCCCGATAGCTCATGTGCCGCAGTGATGCGCAACACGTGCCAATTTCCGTGTCCTTGTGTACCTGGCAAGGATGGAAATAACGCAGCTCATCAGCAATGAGCGTCCAGAGACTTCATATTTTCTTATTTCTAATGGAGACGGATTTCATTTCCACTTTAATCATTAAAATGGAGCCGTTACTTTGTAACTGGTGAAAATACCAAAGCGGAGGAAATCGGTTCTAATTAAGAGAAGTAAAGTAATGAAATTATTTACAATCAACAATCCTTCTCATGAAAAATCAATAAAAAAGCTTTTATTACAAAATGTCAGCCGAGGCCGAGCAGAAATCAAAGAGCGATTATATCCCCGGAGAGAGAGGTACATAATGGCGTATCAGGGGCGGCGGGAGCCGTACAGAAGGACGCGCTCTTCTAATGTGACACGGCGACGAACGCTGGCCCCGTAATGACTGGCTGCGGTGAGAAGTCTCCGGCTGGTTTCTCCGCGGTGACCTCGGCGTGTAGCGGTAATGCCGGATAATTATATTTCATGGTGTTCTCCGCTTCAGAACAACGTACCGCTGTGTCACTTCCACCACCTGCCCTAATGTAAATGTCCTGTCCTTGTCACAATGTCACACGCCGCCGCCGCAAACCGACAACCATCTCATCTCCGCACTTCGGTGTCTTGACATGAGCGCAGGCTCTGATGTCGCGTCAAATCAATATTACATTCCTGTGACCGTTCCCTTCGACGTCAACTAGTAAAAGGGAGAATCAGCAGACGACGCGAAGAACCCGTTCACACCAGTCTGCTATGATCATGTGTGTTACATGTGATGGTATAGGAATTGCGTATGCTTTTGCCTGAGGAAGGGGATCCTTTGTGACCCCCGAAACGTTCGTTGCTGTTTACTATGCTGTACGTCAATAAATAGACGTTTGCTTATGAATTTGGAGTGCTGGTGTCTTTACCTTTACTTGTGTGTGCGTATACATACATACATACATACATACATGAGAATATTTATATTTCTAAAATTAATATTAGTGGTCCCCAGGATTTAAAATTATGAGTTTAGTGGTTCATGAGGTCCGAAAGGTTGGCGACCGCTGGTATAGGAGGTTCCATTCCTTCTAAATGGCTCCCCAATGCATCTTCCCAGCGCAGCACAGTGTGCCATAATGCATGGCTGGCGCTCTGAAGATGCTGCAGGCACAACTCTTGGTTCATTGTGGCAGTTTAATGGGTCTATTCCAATGATGAAAGGTAACATGGGGGAGGTAAACCAAATCTAGCTAGTTTTCTGTAACATCTGAGCTGGCCCAGGCCCCCTCTCACCTCCCTATTGGATATCAAGAAAGCCCATGCCAGTTAAAGAGGACCTGTACTGCAGAAGCTGTGCCCAAAAAGGCACGCAGAGGACAAAGGACTGGTCACCAGCATTGCCTGTGGTCTCCCCGCAGCTGATCTTTCCTCCATTAGTCACTTGCCTTGTTCTGTCCCTATGTGGAGGCGGCCATCTTGGTAGAAGAGCAGAGTTTTGCGTCCTCATTTTATAGCTGCCCCATGACTGGGGATCTGATGATGGTGGGGTAAGGAAAGAGCTGGAGGCCAAGACATAAAGAGAATGGATGAAGCAGAAGCAGGCAGATTCTTCCACTGCAGGTCCTCAGGTACGGCTTCCTCTCCAGAAAGAAAATCAACAGTAGTGACCTCACCAAATCTCACTCCAAATCTGGCGAGACTAGAGGTCAGAGGCCGCAGTGCCTTAGATCAGTGGTTCTCAACCTGTGTAGCCTCAGGACCCACATTTGTGCTTGGTCTTTAAGTCGGGACCCAAGTCGCACTTCAATAGAAAGCACGGCATTAGGGTACCGCGCGTACCAGTGCGGTCCTACGAACTGTGGGTGGGAGGTGCGTTTGGGGTACAATTCAAATGAATGGCAATGCAACACACCTCGCATACCAGAATGCACGTTAGGTGTGATTGCGTGGTACAGTGCAGTAATCACACGGTACTATGTAATTAACGCACTGTACTAGTGTGAATGGGCCCTCAAAAACACTGACATACATACACAACCACAGACACAGTCTCACACACACTCCAAAAATGTTTTATTTCTTTTTAAGGTCCACCCAGTCTCCTTAATTTACGAGAACTGGAGTGGACCCTCAGCCTGGGGTCCAGGGCGGGCTGCTGTGCTGTGACGGAGCTCCATCCATATGTGCGTTGTACAGCTCCCTTGCGCGCCCTGTAGAGGTGCCGGGGGCCAGAATGTGACGTCACTCCGGTCCAGGCACCTCTATAGGACTCGTGAGGGAGCTGTAAGCGATGCACGTTTGGGTGGAGCTCCCTCGCGGCCATACCCTCATCCCATCTCAAGCTGACACTCGGCAACATGCTGCATATTTTTAAAGGTTGCTTTGTGTGAGAACAGACAACGCTGCGCTAGGGGGAGGCAGAGGAGCCTCTCAACTAGAAAAGTGGAAGGCATGCGGTGAACCACTAAACACGGGGTCACGACCCACCAGTTGAGAACCAAGACCTTAGATGATCTCACACTGCAGATTACAGCTGCGATGATACAGAACAGGAGTGTCTAGGCACAGGAAGCACACCAATATTTGTTAGGAGGACGTACATTTTTCAGGGTACCCCTCAAGGGGAACTGAACTTGCCTCCCCTCACTGGTGTGGACATCTTCACCGAGGCTTCTTCCAGGTTCAGGATCTTCGGCCATTTTGATTGATGGAACTTTCACGTATATTTACATATTTTCTGTTCATTTGTTTGAGGTCCGAGGTGTGCCCAAAATATACACTTAGCTGTGCAATTATGTAATCTCTCCCTCTTGTAAACATTAACCCCTTCGTGACTGACGACGTACAGTGTACGTCGCCAGCATCGGGGCTGTTTAAACAGACTCCCGGCGACTTTTGCCGCCGGGACTCTGTTTAAACTTGTAGAGCCGACTGTCGGCTTTACAACAGAAGCGATCCTGGCGACTTACCTGTCGCCAGATCGCTTCTGCGTCCCGAATTCTCTACCTCTCCTGTAAACATTTTCCTTCCCCGCGTTCTCCTCTTGTACACACGTTCCTCTCTCAAACTGACTGTACAGTGCAATACATCTCAGTGCTGCTGCTGTGCCGGAGATTACAGGAGGGTGACGGCATGAGAAATTCGGGTACACAGGCCAGGTGCATGTGAAATACATTGAATGTTTGTTACAATAAGTATAAATGGGACTGAAATGTATCCAAACCAAATACCTATAAATGATACATTGCGGCTTACCTGGCGGCTGTATTAGTTTTCCCCTTTTCTTGTAATCGGATTATCAGCAGAACAGATAAGATGAGGAAAGGACACAGTCCCCTTGTCACACATAACGCCCACTCATCATAGTGCCGGAAAACGTTCCCTTCCAGTCATGAAACTGAACAATGGAGAAGACCCCCGAACCTCACACCCAACCCCCAAGCAGGACAATGGAGTAGAGACCCCCGATCCCCACACCCAACCCCCAAGCAGGACAATGGAGAAGAGACCCCGATCCTCACACACAACCCCCAAGCAGGACAATGGAGAAGAGACCCCGATCCCCACACACAACCCCCAAGCAGGACAGTGGAGAAGAGACCCCGATCCTCACACACAACCCCCAAGCAGGACAATGGAGAAGAGACCCCGATCCTCACACACAACCCCCAAGCAGGACAATGGAGAAGAGACCCCGATCCTCACACACA
>NW_017309079.1:55407-55808 GCF_000935625.1 Nanorana parkeri | reverse complement strand
TAAAAAAGCCGGTCTGGGATTGCTGCAGCAAAGTCTTTCCAAATTAAAGGGACAGTCCACCCCAAAATATGAAAGGTATAATTGGAGCATGCGTCACCCGCTGGCTTTCCCCATCTATGAGGGACTCCGATCTCTCAGGGAAGGTCTCTGCCATAGTTAAAGCATCCAACATGGACCTGGGAATTTGGGGTATTTCCACCGAAAGTGTTCCTACTCCTCCCTATCAATAAATACAGATTCAGCACAGAGAGAGGGAGGTGCCCTGTAATGGTGGAGCGATCTGACCACAGGACTCCACGATAGATATCAGAGGTCACCAAGTGGTATATCTGTCCAGAATCCATCAAAGAGGGAAATACCAGTGTGGGGGGATGAAGGGGGGGGGGGGCCACCCCCTTTTC
>NW_017309079.1:53492-53797 GCF_000935625.1 Nanorana parkeri | reverse complement strand
CAGCAAAGTCTTTCCAAATTAAAGGGACAGTCCACCCCAAAATATGAAAGGTATAATTGGAGCATGCGTCACCCGCTGGCTTTCCCCATCTATGAGGGACTCCGATCTCTCAGGGAAGGTCTCTGCCATAGTTAAAGCATCCAACATGGACCTGGGAATTTGGGGTATTTCCACCGAAAGTGTTCCTACTCCTCCCTATCAATAAATACAGATTCAGCACAGAGAGAGGGAGGTGCCCTGTAATGGTGGAGCGATCTGACCACAGGACTCCACGATAGATATCAGAGGTCACCAAGTGGTCGTTC
>NW_017309079.1:53116-53428 GCF_000935625.1 Nanorana parkeri | reverse complement strand
TTACTAAAACTTATGAATCAGCAGTAGAAGAGAAGTCTTGGGTCATGTGATCAGAAGCTGGTTAGGTCACATGACCCACCAATAACAGCAATGTCAGGGTCGATGTCTGCAACAGAAGAGATATTTTACTCACCTCGCTGGTGTCCGTGTCTCTTCTCCATTCCAGCTTCCATCGGTGACCTCATCAGTCCGTACGTCCCCCCACCACAGACCCCCTTTTATGTAGTGAGGGACCCCTAGAGCACATAACTGACCTAAATCAGATCCCAGAAGCTGCACATTTCCCTTTTTTTGGTTTTAGAGGAGAAATGG
>NW_017309079.1:52626-52972 GCF_000935625.1 Nanorana parkeri | reverse complement strand
TGGGGACGTGGGAAGGTTCTCCCCCCCCCCCTCCCCCATTGGGTCAGGCCTGGTACCCATTTATCATGCAGTGAAGGATTCTGGGAGATCGAACAGATCCCCCCCCCACCTCCATTGGGTCAGCCCCGGTACCTGTTTATCATGCAGTGAAGGATTCTGGGAGATGGGACAGATCTTGGCACAGAGCGTTGTACAGATGTCTCTGCCGCCGGTGTGTTCTGGGTACAGGACGGAGTGTGCCGGGTGGATGGAGAGGAATGAATCACCGTCCGCAGGCAGATGAGGAGCGGAGAGCGCAGACAGACGAATTCTCATCCTACAAAACTCAGAGTCACCAGATCCTCCG
>NW_017309079.1:51548-52511 GCF_000935625.1 Nanorana parkeri | reverse complement strand
ACTTCACACTCCACAGAAACACTCAGACAACAAACTTCCCATTCACAAGAGATCGAGGATTGTACAAGCAGCAATATAAAATGTGGTATCCCGACACGGCTGCAAAAAGGAAATACACCTTCAGGCCTCATTCACACGTACAGCTCCATGCTCCGTGCACGGCCAGCTCCAGGGAAGGACAGGTGCTGAGTGTGATTAGTACCCAGCCCCCGTCCTTCTCTATGGCAGTATGCGGCTGTACGCAGCCCTACGCTCACCTCAAGTGAGGGTCCCCGTACGGGTGCGGGTGTCCCGGCTCGGACGCAGACAGGATCCATCCTGTCAGTGTACGAGTACGCTCACCCGCACCTGTATGTACGTTAAGGGCGGGTGAGCGTAGAGCGGCGTACGGCTGCATACTCCCATAGAGAAGGACGGGGGCTGCGTACTAATCACACCTGTCCCGACACGGCCGTGCACACAGCACCAAGCTGTACACGCCGGCCGATTCTCGTGTGGATGAGGCCTAAAGGTGATCTGAGGCCAAAAACGACAAATAAATCTGCATTTCTAGATTTCCCTCAGTTCTCTCCGATTCCTCATAACCAGATCCATCGAGACGTCTGGAGGGAACAGAAATGTAACCATTGATACTGCGGGGAGAGCGACGGTGACATTTACATGTTCGTTCTCTCCAGCGGTCTCTTGAATTGTAACATTGTATCTCCTAATACTAATCTGTATCTCCTGTGATCCTCGGCTCCCTCCAGTGGACATAACGCCGCATTTTCCACATTCACTCTCTTCTTTATGAATTAAAGGAGAACTCTGGGGTTAGGGCTTTTCCTCATAGTTCTCCTTAGGGTAACGGGAGGACACAAACTAGCGTCCTCCCGTCACCCTAGGCTCAGTATATAGGGAGCTACAGCTCGCGGTATACTGAGACGCAGCAGCTGAAGCGGATCCCGACAATTGTGCCGGGAT
>NW_017309079.1:46619-49184 GCF_000935625.1 Nanorana parkeri | reverse complement strand
CCCCCCCCAATATAATACATAATCCTCTGCGTGTTCACTACACTACGGATATCACTTCACACGCCACAGAAACACTCAGACAACAAACTTCCCATTCACAAGAGATCGAGGATTGTACAAGCAGCAATATAAAATGTGGTATCCCGACACGGCTGCAAAAAGGAAATACACCTTCAGGCCTCATTCACACGTACAGCTCCATGCTCCGTGCACGGCCAGCTCCAGGGAAGTCACACTCCACAGAAACACTCAGACAACAAACTTCCCATTCACAAGAGATCGAGGATTGTACAAGCAGCAATATAAAATGTGGTATCCCGACACGGCTGCAAAAAGGAAATACACCTTCAGGCCTCATTCACACGTACAGCTCCATGCTCCGTGCACGGCCAGCTCCAGGGAAGGACAGGTGCTGAGTGTGATTAGTACCCAGCCCCCGTCCTTCTCTATGGCAGTATGCGGCTGTACGCAGCCCTACGCTCACCTCAAGTGAGGGTCCCCGTACGGGTGCGGGTGTCCCGGCTCGGACGCAGACAGGATCCATCCTGTCAGTGTACGAGTACGCTCACCCGCACCTGTATGTACGTTAAGGGCGGGTGAGCGTAGAGCGGCGTACGGCTGCATACTCCCATAGAGAAGGACGGGGGCTGCGTACTAATCACACCTGTCCCGACACGGCCGTGCACACAGCACCAAGCTGTACACGCCGGCCGATTCTCGTGTGGATGAGGCCTAAAGGTGATCTGAGGCCAAAAACGACAAATAAATCTGCATTTCTAGATTTCCATCAGTTCTCTCCGATTCCTCATAACCAGATCCATCGAGACGTCTGGAGGGAACAGAAATGTAACCATTGATACTGCGGGGAGAGCGACGGTGACATTTACATGTTCGTTCTCTCCAGCGGTCTCTTGAATTGTAACATTGTATCTCCTAATACTAATCTGTATCTCCTGTGATCCTCGGCTCCCTCCAGTGGACATAACGCCGCATTTTCCACATTCACTCTCTTCTTTATGAATTAAAGGAGAACTCTGGGGTTAGGGCTTTTCCTCATAGTTCTCCTTAGGGTAACGGGAGGACACAAACTAGCGTCCTCCCGTCACCCTAGGCTCAGTATATAGGGAGCTACAGCTCGCGGTATACTGAGACGCAGCAGCTGAAGCGGATCCCGACAATTGTGCCGGGATCCGCCCAGCTGCGTGAGTGACAGCTGGCTCCGCCTATCTAGAGGCAGAGCCAGCTGTACCCGCCCCCTCCCCCGTCCGTTCCGCCAGTCAGCACTGGAGGATCGGATCGGGGAAATCCAGCCCCTCCCCTGTCACGGCAGAGAGCCGTGACAGGATCGAGAGGTGAGCGAACGCCGGTATGTGTTCCCTCACCTCCCGATCTACTGAGCTGACCTGTGACAGTGTCATTGTCACAGGTCGGCTAGAACTATGAGGTGAGTGAAAAGCCCCCCCCCCACCCCTCATAGTTCTCCTTTAAAGGGTCTCTATGGTCAGAAACGACAAATAAATCTGGGGGGAATTCATCAAAATCTGGAGCGGCCGTGCATGGCAACCAATCAGCTTCTCTCTTCATTTTCAAATAATAACTGAACAAACTGAAGGGAGAAGCTGATTGGTTGCCGTGTCTGCTACAGTTTTGATAAATCCCCCTCTCTGTATTTCTGTATTGAATTTCCATCAGTTCTCTCCGACTCCTCAGAACCAGATCCATCTGAAGGTTTGTAAACTGAAGATGCCCAGAGGATGGACTTCCACCATGCACTGACACAATGTCACTCAGCTCTGTGAATATGCACTTCCTGGTGTCACCGCTCTCACAAAGCCTGCCGTCTGAACTTCAACTGAACATCTGAACTATGTAACATTATCATTGCTTGCTGGGAGCAGTGCATGATGGGATATGTAGTCTTGAGAAACGGAGATTGCATCACATCAAGCAGCAGGCAAAGAGACGACGTCGAGCAGTTCCCGCTGAACAAAAATCCATCTGAAACTGACCAGTAAAGCCCCCGTACGTCCAGCCGACTCTCTTCCAACGTCAGGAGGGATCTCAGCCATTATCAGGCAGTAAAAATGAAGAAACGTTTCTCCTCCTCTGCTGGCCGAGGATATAAAGTGATAATATATACCGGCTGCCTGTCGCTGCTCCATTACCGCCGAACATTAATAACTCAAAAAGCTCAATATAAACTCCATTTAATGAACTGCGGAAACCCGAAAAACTAACAGAGAGCTTTATAAGAGGAGATTTCACGCCAAAAAAAGACGAGGAGGGTGAGGGTGGGCGAGGAATTTGGCATGCAAAAAAACCTGTCTCACCGCTAAGGTCAAAAGCAGAGGTTTGGATACGCGTCTTCTGCAGAAAATGTGAAAGCCGCACCGCCGCGCCAAGGCACCTCTTATAGTGCGGTCCTAACTCTAAACTATGAGAGTCTCCATTGGTCTCCGTTGGAGCACATGGGGCAAAAGATAAATTTGGGTGCAGGTTACCCAGGAGGAAGCCCAACCCCCCATGTGTCACTGCACTGTATTGTTTAAAGCCCCTCCATGTGCA
>NW_017309079.1:45474-46542 GCF_000935625.1 Nanorana parkeri | reverse complement strand
CGTCCCCTGTCATCCCCCTCACCCCCTGCCCGTACCATGACATCTTCCTCTTCTTCTGGGTCCGCCATCTTCTCGCTCTGACACGGATTGCGGGGACTGTGCCGTACATGGGGCGCAGTCACTGTGCGAATTGAGGGGTAACTAAAATTTTTAAAGTCTCTTCCACCAATAGAGCGTGCAGGTGATGATAGCCCATACCAGGCAATCCTCGCCCACCACACCAGGTGTAATGCTCATTGGCTCTGGGGGGAGGGGCAGACGGGTCTTTTTTTTTTCTAAGTATATCTAAAACCAAAACGTTTGTATCTCGGATATAAATGGTGCATCACGTGACATGTACGTAGGTGTACGCGTCTATACGCAGAGCTCTCACATCCGATTACCGCGCCGGCCTGACTGCGTCCTGAACTCTGCCTGCAGGTGACCATCCCCCCCATAACAATAATGTACATAATGTATGATGATGGGGCACACGGGGGACAGAGCTGGTGACCGAAACTCAGGCACACGGCCAGCACACACCTGGTGATGGAGAGGCGGACAGCTAATAAAATCGCCCGGTGTGTGCGGGGTCTGTGAACCGGAACCGTTGCGTGTGGAGGCCGCACCCCCTCCCTTGTACACACACCCCTCTCTCCCGGTATATACACACCCTCTCTCGGTCTCACTCTCCTGCTCTTTGCCTGCTCCCGTGTTCCAGGCCTTGGCCCGATCCGTGACGTGTCCCCCGACCGCAAAGCATGCCGGGAGCGGATACCGCAGTCACCGTGGAGACAGCATCCGGGCGGAGCTTCAAAGCACGTGACCGTCCAGCTGACCGAACCAAGTCCCGCCCACCCTTCTCCTGCTATACACCTGTATGTGTGTGATGCTTCCACCCTGCCATGTGACTCCGCGGCTCATCTCGAGGTGTGGGCGGGGCCGAGCGATGACGCCATTGGCTGTGTGCACAGATGTAACACGTGTGTTATAGAGGGACCACTTTAGTTTTGGGTGGAGAAGAGAAAACTTTGAGCTCCGTTTTTAAGTATTTTGTGAGGCATCCTGAGGAGATATGACTTTTTTTTT
>NW_017309079.1:39957-43995 GCF_000935625.1 Nanorana parkeri | reverse complement strand
AGTGCATAAATAATAAAGTGCCAGTGCACCACGCTGACAGGCCTTAGGGGCCGAGTGCAAAAAAATTGCCCCGGACTAGCCATAAGGCCTGTCCAAGAGGCGTTGTGCAGAAATAAGCAATGTGGTGTGTGACCGAGTGATCAGTGAGTCAAAGTGGGGTCCCACACCCAAGTGACTTCCTGAGCACCCCTGGGACGCCACCCCCAGGGGGCACAACACCACGGGCTTCTGCCGCTCCCGAACCCTCTAGCCTCGATCAAGTTTCGGATCCATTCCCATCAGGAGATAGTTCACCTTCAGAGATCCCTCCGCCGGAGCCCACCCATTAACTAGGGTCGAAAGCTCCGGGGCCTGGAACCTCATCCGGCTCCCTACCAATTACGCCAGGAACCTACCGGTCCGTCCATCCACCCCTCATAGGCGACAGCGGACTTTCAGTTCCCAACAACTGATAAGAACAGATACTACACTTGATCTTAGCCAAAAGGCCGAGAAGCGATATGACTGCCTTACCTGCTGGCAACAGGAAGTGAGAGAAAATCGCCTTAGTTGTCACAAGTGTCCCTTTAGGAGGACTTTTTTTCCTCACTTCCTGTTATGGTGACAACAAGCAGGAATTCACAAAATAATCTATGCATTGGTTTTGGGAGATTAAATCTGTGTTCTCCATCAGCCTCACGTAATGTCCCTCCCAGTCTCTAAGAACCTCCGGAAGTGTATCTCCATCTCAAACATCTCCTGTAGTGTGTCTGCAGTCTCTGACCATCTCCTGTAGTGTGTCTGCAGTCTCTGACCATCTCCTGTAGTGTGTCTGCAGTCTCTGACAGCCATGTATAGCATTGCATTCACTGAGTACTGTGTTTGGCCCTTTGGTGATGTTGGGGGCCACAGGTAAGACCCCCAATATGAGGTATATTCTCTGGTCATGAAAAGGCTAAGAATTCATATGACAAGGATCAGAAATCGGGGAGAAGAAATTTCAAGAACAAACTTAACGCAATCAATGCCGGAAACGACAAAAAATGTAAAAAAAACCCAGAAACAACAAAAAGAATACAAATGAGACAAAAAGAGAAACAAATGTTACAGAATTCTTTCCGTTGAACAATTTCCTTTCTTCTGTACTCTCTGTGTATCAAAAATACGGATCGTTTCCCCTCCCCCCCTCCAGCGACTCGCCGCAAAATAAAAATGGCCGCCGGAGATCAGAGAGGAAACATCAAGATATAATTTTTGGCTTCGTTCACCGTTCCCGTCCAGAGACGTGGAAACCATCAGATCGGGGAAAATGGCGGCGGCGTTCAATGATCCGCCAGAAATGACGCGTGCGAGCGTGTATAGTCCCTGAGTGACGCCATGCTGGCCCATTCCCCCCGCGCCTGTCCTCTGGGGGGAGGGGGAGGTTCAAGGGTCCAGCAAACAACAGCAATGATCCTCGTAGCAAAGAAAAGGTTTTGTAATGTAACCCCGTATCTGCTCACAGTATAAAAGGCAAAGTTATTACCGTGGGTGTAAAGCCGAAACTTTTTCTTTAGATTTATATGGAATGACGGGGTTAATCCCCCCCTCCCCCTCCCTGCTATGTCATTTCCTGTCCTACACATAACAGGAAGTCACTGGAACAGGTGGAAGATTTCCCCTCACTTCCTGTTCCTGTGACTTCCTGTACTGGAGAGGTTGTATACCCCCACACGGACCTTTTCAGCGGCTCATTGGTATCTGTGTAGTGATCCCCGGGCCCTGATGAAGGGAGGTTCCGGTCCCCGAAACGCCTTTGGAATGTATCAGAATTCTTCATAGGAATACATTTGATATTTGGACTCTTTTATCTTTGGATTTTGGTGCCTCTTCAGGAGGTTCTTTTCCTTCGGTACCCCATCCATGATAAATAAGAAAGTTTTGGCTTTACACGCGCACGTCACATCGGTGCCGCCCCCATGTCTCTCACCGGTCAGATACATTGTATCAAATACGCGCTTCAAAGTGGACCTGTCACAAACTAGGGCGATGCAGACAGCGGTACGGTGCGGTCACCCCGGTGTCTGCTATTCAAGGCAACGAGACGCACAGCTGTCACTACTGACTACATGGCCCCCTATGAGACCGGGGAATTTTGGAGGTTTTTGGGGCTGCAGAAAGGAAATGGAGAACGGGGATCGATTTTTGATGCGCCAATGTAACCAATTTACTTCACGCAGCCTCCCGGGGGGCGTGTCTACATCCCGCTGCGAACATTCCAATCTGTCATCACAAGAGGGCGCTGTGCGGAGAAGAGGACCTGCTCTGCCATTGGCCAGGAGAGCTGTCAGTCACATCAGAGCCAGAAGGACCGCCCATCAGGAAAGGCAGCCAATCACAATGGCATTTTCTTATACGGACAGTTTGATAAGCAGACCTCCCACCCCTCCCCCCGGGTGGTATGAGAGTGAAGACTGTTCTAGGATTATATTACTGAACACCCAATCTTGTTATACCGCTGTGACCACAGTGGAGAGAGTACTCACTTCCTGTTGTGTCCCCAGTGGAGAGAGTACTCACTTCCTGTTGTGTCCCCAGTGGAGAGGGTTCTCACTTCCTGTTGTGTCCCCAGTAGAGAGTTCTCACTTCCTGTTGTGTCCCCAGTGGAGAGAGTTCTCACTTCCTGTTGTATCCCCAGTGGAGAGAGTTCTCACTTCCTGTTGTGACCCCAGTGAAGAGAATACTCACTTCCTGTTGTGACCCCAGTGGAGAGAGTTCTCACTTCCTGTTGTGACCCCAGTGGAGAGTTCTCACTTCCTGTTGTATCCGCAATGGAGAGAGTTCTCACTTCCTGTTGTATCCGCAATGGAGAGAGTTCTCACTTCCTGTTGTATCCGCAATGGAGAGAGTTCTCACGTCCTATTGTGTCCCCAGTGGAGAGAGTCCTCACTTCCTATTGTGTCCCCAGTGGAGAGAGTCCTCACTTCCTGTTGTGACCCCAGTGGGGAGAGTTCTCACTTCCTGTTGTGACCCCAGTGGGGAGAGTTCTCACTTCCTGTTGTGTCCCCAGCTCAGGAAGTAATGAGAAATCTCCCCAATGGGGCACAGATGGTTTTTAACCATTCCTTACCCTAAAATTTTAGCATTTGACATAATTTAACGCTTTGCGATGTATTCTATAGAATGTGGGTGACGAATAGACTTCCTCTGGCCATCCCCCTACAATGGGAGCTACTGCACAGGAAACGGCCACTTCCCCAGGGCAGGGGGTAGCCAAAGTCCGGCCCTCCAGCTGCGTGGTGAAACTACAAATCCCATGATGCATCTCTCTCCTGGAGCCGTGGCTGTGAGAATCTTGCAATGCCTCATGGGATGTGTAGTTCCCCCACAGCTGGATGACTGGAGTTTGGCTACCCCTGACCTAGGAGGGCTTTGGAGGCGGCAGTGAAGGTTTGTGACAGGTCCTCTTTGGAACGTATGTGTTGCAGCGCAGGCAGCCGTTTTGTGGATCGGACCGGCACCGCTCGGACACGGTGAGGATGACAGGTGCACTTTACAGTTCAGGAAGTCTTAAAAAAAAGGAGAACAATCTTATTTTTGGCAAAAAATAAAATAAAAATCACAGTATCCCAACAACGGATCTCTATAGAAGGATGGGAGGGGGAGGGGAGGAGATCTTCCAGCGCCGTCCCGGAAGGACTTACCGCACGAGCAGCTGGTGAACCTTCTGAGCCACGCGGAGGCCGGAGCGAGCCAACCGCGTTCTTCCCGTGCACACGCGTGTCCGTACTGCGAAGGGGACCGTGCGTCGGTGCTACACGGATGGTCCACTCGCTGTTCATACAGCAAAGATGAGCGGGTTTGGACGTTCTAAAGAGAACCTGTCACCCAGACCGCCAGCCGACCACCCTAATCTCCTTTCTTTGGTGGCTGCAGAATACCTGGGCACGGGGGGGGAGGGGACATGTGACCTCCTCCCATGATGCAGTGCTCGGAGTGCGGTCACACCTGGGTGGGAGGCAGTGAGGACATTACAGCCCCCCCCCCCCCCCCCCCCCCCCCCCCCCACCAGCTTTTTTG
>NW_017309079.1:35884-38682 GCF_000935625.1 Nanorana parkeri | reverse complement strand
GTGCAGGTGAGAATAAACCGGTTCGACTTCACAACAGACCCCGGATATACTGCATGGTGACAGGTTCTCTTTAAAACTTGACCGGTGCAAAGTGTAGGCCGGGCAGCATCCCTTCTGCTACGGCCAGCTGTTCCCAATGAGCAAAACTTGCACCCCCCCTGCTGCACATGTGTGCCTATGAGCCGTGTAGGATGCCCATCATTGGGGACGGCCCAATGGGCATGTAGGGGGAGGAGACTACGCAGCAATGGCAGAGCTTTGCCCGCTCAGAACAGCCGACAAGATGGCAGTAGGTAGGCACAGAAAGGTATGAGCTCCACTAGGCACCGGCCCTTTAACGGATCTCTATAATGCATTTCTATTCATGATACCCGTCATCTGCAGCGAAGGAAGCCCCGCCCCCTCCGCCCCCCCCAGACCTCAAATCTGCATATTACATTCACCAGGAAATTGTAACCTCATTGAGGCAAAGTGCCTCCTGGTGAGCCTATGTCATCCTCCTCCCCCCTCCGGAGACAGGTACTCTTTGTCCTGCTGATTCAGTAACTGCATACACATAATAGGATATTAAAAAAATAATAAAAAGTGGTTTCACTCTCCTTCCAATAATCCCCCATCTTTTCTGTGTGTGGAATCCGCTCCCAGCCGCCGCCGCCATGTTGTGGGACCCGCAGGCCCTCGCACTACATCGGACAGGACCGCGTCAGTACTGGGAGACGGATCTCAATGCACTACAATGGAGATGCGATGCATCGAATGGCTGCGAGTGCACGAGCGCTGCGTGGGGGGGAGGGGAGGAAGGTGCGGAGAGTCTGCGGAGCGCACCGCAACGGAGCTGTTCTTGGGGGGTGGGGTTCTTGGTCCTGGAAGTGGGGCGACGTTCCCGTAGCGGCGTCCGGGGTTAAAGCTCTTCTTTCTTCTTGCCCAGCTTGACGTGATCCTTCTCCCGCAGAGAGCGTATGAAACCGACAAACCCGGATTCCTGAGGAGACACAGACAGGGCGGGGACACAGATTAAAGGACAGAATCATGCAGCTATCCTATCAGTGCTCTCCATTGCTGCACACAGACCATAACAAAAACCAAAAAAGGGGAGGAGCTACAGGTGACAACACGCAACTGTAACAGCAACCAGTGAAATGAAGAGGATTCTTCATGTTCAGCGTTGTTCTACTTTAGGGAAAATGTGTGAACGGGGGGCAACTTTGCCCCTCGGAACCAAGCACTGCGCCACCTGTAGCTCAAAAAAGTAAGCAGAAATAAGCGTTTTTGCCCCCAAAAAACTTTAATGGGAGTGTTACCAGACCTCCAGCATTATTCTCCATGATACAAAATAATCCAGGGGGGAGATCAGAAGCCCCGTCCAATGGATGAGCTCCAGGTGCGGGATTACATGAGAATTCACACAATGGGTTTTGTTCACCTGAGTCCCCCCAAGTAATATTGTTTTATTGCGGTTACTTGCTCAACCTGCCAGTAGTTATGTTACTTTGCCACTTTCTGTAATCGGCTGACAACACTGCAAAAATCACACACACCAGTGTTGTCACGCTGTGGACAGGGTAAAAAATTTTAAAAAAAAAAAGTGGCAAAGCACAAGTCCAGTGCAAACGTTTAGGCTAAGTCAAGGGGTGGGCAACCTTGGCTCTCCAGCTGTGCTGAAACTGCAAATCCCATCACGCTTCCGCCTCCGGGAGTCATGCCTGTGGCTTGCAATGCCTTATGGGATTTGTAGTTTCAGCACAGCTGGCGAGCCGAGGTTGCCCACCCCTGGGCTAAGTTCACACACCTAGGCGCTTCAGAAGCAGAGCTGCTTAGGCGCAGTTTTCAATGAATACCGTGTTTCCCCTGAAAGTAAGACCTACCCCGAAAATAAGACCTAGCGCTATTGTCAGGGATTTCTGTAATATAAGACCTACCCCGAAAATAAGACCTAGTTCGGCGGTAGGGGGGGCGCACATGTACCGGTATTGCTGCATCCAAGCAGCCAGCAAGGGGTCTGTTGGAGCGTAGCAAGGAGTGTAAAAAAATCAATGATACCGGTATGTGCAGCTTGTCTCCTGTCTGCCAGATCGCAATAAACTTTCTGGCCGCCGCAGCTCCTTCCCTCTCTCACCCCCTCCCGTCGACCCGTCTGCCAGCCGGCCCTCGGCTTTTAGGAAATTAGAGCTGCCGCTGGAAAACTACGTTTCCCAGCAGGCACAGCGGCATGACCAGTGGGGGTCAAAGCTGAGGTGATCCGATTGGCTCCCTGGACGGCATTACAGAGCTCCAGACAGCTGCAGCCAGGTACCGTACTGTGACAGTCACAGTACCGTGTTTCCCCGAAAATAAGACACTGTCTTATATTTTTTTTGCCCCCAAAAACCACACTAGGTCTTATTTTCAGGGGATGTCTTTTTTTTTAATGTGCAGCAAAATCTACAACAATCTAAAGTTATCTGGTGTCACTCCGCCTGTCACAGTAACTGGCGCTCTAGAGGAATATCGGCTAATGCGGCTCTGCTCCCTCCGCAGCTTTGCATTCTACAGCGCCGGCTTCCTTTGCCACCAGGGACAGCGGTACCAGCGGTGCAGCAGTGGGGACATCAGTGGACAGCGTTTACCGTGTTTCCCCGAAAATAAGACACTGTCTTATATTTTTTTTGCCCCCAAAAACCACACTAGGTCTTATTTTCAGGGGATGTCTTTTTTTTTAATTTGCAGCAAAATCTACAACAATCTAAAGTTATCGGGTGTCACTCCGCCTGTCACAGTAACTGGCGCTCTAGAGGAATATCGGCTAATGCGGCTCTGCT
>NW_017309079.1:19745-34739 GCF_000935625.1 Nanorana parkeri | reverse complement strand
TATAAAGACCGTGTCCCATAGAGACGTCTATGGGAACCAAACCGCGGGACAACCGGCCGAAAATAGCTCCTGCGCCTGTCCGCGCGACCAACCGCAAAAAAGGTGTGAGCAGCCTCCATTGACTTCAATTGGAATCTGTGTTTTGCGCGATAAATCGCCTAGGTGCGCACCGGCCCTCAAAGCTGTAGCCGATCCCCCCTGGAAGCAGCTCGGTCAACATAATACCATTTGCTCAAAGCGCTCCGTTACTTGTATTCTCAGTTTCAGCTCACGCCCCCGGAGTCCCCCTGAGACCCGTCAGACAAATCTAAGCAGGTGATTGGCTGCGGAGCTCCCCGGGCTCCTCTCGCGTGCGCACTCACACTCACCGCGCGCTCTCCGTTGTATTTCTCGATGAATTTGCCGTAGTTGTAGTAGTTGAAGGTGGGGAAGCCCTCCACCCCCTCCACCTTACACAGCTCCTGGTTCTTCTCTTTGGTACAGTCCACCGCGCCGTAGGCGATCTGTAAAAACAAGAAAGTTCCGGGAGACGCGGAGTGAGGTCATGTGACTGATGAGGGAGCGCATACGTCGGAGATGATGGTTACTGCAAGGCCTCATTCACACACAACGCAAGCAAAATTGTATATTGCGTATATACGCGCCTATGCGTGCACTGTATGCAATCCCAGAATGCATCACTCGTAATGGAATTTTAATGTGCTGTACGTATGTGCGCGTAAATACGCAGAGATACGCTGCCCGGACGCATCTCGGTTCCATTCTGTTTTTGGGCATATATACGGCTCCATACGCGGCTATGTGTATGGAGCCATTTATTTCCATGTGTTGCATATGGTACAGCGCGTATAGGCGCGGCAGTGTGAATGAGGCCTTAGGGATGCACCGATACCAGCGCCGATACTTGGCATTTTCAGGAGAACTACCAGGGTTGCAGCGGTTGCAGCTGGGACCGGGCTCTGGTGCTCCACCACTGTCCTGAAATCATTAGTCCGTATTGTTTTAGAAAAACGGTCACATGACACGAAAAACAAATGTATCAGTACATCCCGAATATATATTTATAAAAACAAAATCAGGACATTATAACAGAGATGTACAAATCCAGGGAGCTCCGTGTGCTCCTTACCAGTGGCCGGCGTATCTCCTCCCACACCGCTCAGCCTCCTATCACAGTCCAGCAGAGCAGTACAAGCAGTCGGCGATCAGTGATCTCCGAGTGTTTGTAGATAATTGAGGAAATGGTATGGTTACTATAGCCTCAAGTATGAATGAATGGGAAGTGATCTAAATCACATCTACATCACTTCCTGTTCATTCATGATTGTGGTTATAGTAATCATACCATGTTATCAATAAACAGGAACACTCAAAGGATTCCTGTTCGTTGATAACAGGGGACACAGAAAAAGAGATAGAGGACTCTGTGTTTTCAATCTCTTTTTCTATTTTAAAAAGGGAAATATCAGGGTTCTGTTTAGACCCCCAATATTTCCCCGAAGCTCCCAACAGTAAAATAAAAAAATAAAAATTAAAGTTTATTAAAAAATACATTAAAAAAACACAATATAAACCTCCTTCCTCCTGCTGGGGACCCCTCTAGTGATAATAAACATCTATATAGAGGAATCAGGACCTCCTTCCTCCTGCTGGGGATCCCTCTAGTGATAATAAAGATCTATATAGAGGGATCAGGACCTCCTTCCTCCTGCTGGAGATCCCTCTAGGGATAATAAAGATCTATATAGAGGGATCAGGACCTCCTTCCTCCTGCTGGGGACCCCTCTAGTGATAGATCTATATTGAGGAAGGAGATATGGCCCCCCCGAGTCCTCCGAGTGCATAAAGAATTCCTCCGCCGCAGTAAATCTCCCTTTTACATTACAACCCAGAACACGGCGCAGAGAGCGACTCTTCAAACAGAGAACGGCTAAATTGGAAACACAAAAGGAAAGGACACAATTAATGGCGGCGGTAAGAGGATCATTCTCTATAATCTAATTAAGCCCGACGATAATTCAGACGCAAATGCTGTTTACCGACTGAAATTAATTCTGAGAACAGAAGGATTTCATCCCCGAGATTACTGAACTAATGATTTTCTGGATTGGAAAGCCATGTTTATGCATCATAGCATTCATTCCAGCAGAGAAAACAAAGAAACATGAGACTGTCACTCATAATGGGCACAGCGGGTGTACAGACCCGGGAACTCAGCACAGGGATGGTGGGGGCTCCTCATAAGGGGCACAGCGGGGGTACAGACCCAGGAACTCAGCACAGGGATGGTGGGGGCTCCTCATAAGGGGCACAGCGGGGGTACAGACCCAGGAACTCAGCACAGGGATGGTGGGGGCTCCTCATAAGGGGCACAGCGGGGGTACAGACCCAGGAACTCAGCACAGGGATGGTGGGGGCTCCTCATAAGGGGCACAGCGGGGGTACAGACCCAGGAACTCAGCACAGGGATGGTGGGGGCTCCTCATAAGGGGCACAGCGGGGGTACAGACCCAGGAACTCAGCACAGGGATGGTGGGGGCTCCTCATAAGGGGCACAGCGGGGGTACAGACCCAGGAACTCAGCACAGGGATGGTGGGGGCTCCTCATAAGGGGCACAGCGGGGGTACAGACCCAGGAACTCAGCACAGGGATGGTGGGGGCTCCTCATAAGGGGCACAGCGGGGGTACAGACCCAGGAACTCAGCACAGGGATGGTGGGGGCTCCTCATAAGGGGCACAGCGGGGGTACAGACCCAGGAACTCAGCACAGGGATGGTGGGGGCTCCTCATAAGGGGCACAGCGGGGGTACAGACCCAGGAACTCAGCACAGGGATGGTGGGGGCTCCTCATAAGGGGCACAGCGGGGGTACAGACCCAGGAACTCAGCACAGGGATGGTGGGGGCTCCTCATAAGGGGCACAGCGGGGGTACAGACCCAGGAACTCAGCACAGGGATGGTGGGGGCTCCTCATAAGGGGCACAGCGGGGGTACAGACCCAGGAACTCAGCACAGGGATGGTGGGGGCTCCTCATAAGGGGCACAGCGGGGGTACAGACCCAGGAACTCAGCACAGGGATGGTGGGGGCTCCTCATAAGGGGCACAGCGGGGGTACAGACCCAGGAACTCAGCACAGGGATGGTGGGGGCTCCTCATAAGGGGCACAGCGGGGGTACAGACCCAGGAACTCAGCACAGGGATGGTGGGGGCTCCTCATAAGGGGCACAGCGGGGGTACAGACCCAGGAACTCAGCACAGGGATGGTGGGGGCTCCTCATAAGGGGCACAGCGGGGGTACAGACCCAGGAACTCAGCACAGGGATGGTGGGGGCTCCTCATAAGGGGCACAGCGGGGGTACAGACCCAGGAACTCAGCACAGGGATGGTGGGGGCTCCTCATAAGGGGCACAGCGGGGGTACAGACCCAGGAACTCAGCACAGGGATGGTGGGGGCTCCTCATAAGGGGCACAGCGGGGGTACAGACCCAGGAACTCAGCACAGGGATGGTGGGGGCTCCTCATAAGGGGCACAGCGGGGGTACAGACCCAGGAACTCAGCACAGGGATGGTGGGGGCTCCTCATAAGGGGCACAGCGGGGGTACAGACCCAGGAACTCAGCACAGGGATGGTGGGGGCTCCTCATAAGGGGCACAGCGGGGGTACAGACCCAGGAACTCAGCACAGGGATGGTGGGGGCTCCTCATAAGGGGCACAGCGGGGGTACAGACCCAGGAACTCAGCACAGGGATGGTGGGGGCTCCTCATAAGGGGCACAGCGGGGGTACAGACCCAGGAACTCAGCACAGGGATGGTGGGGGCTCCTCATAAGGGGCACAGCGGGGGTACAGACCCAGGAACTCAGCACAGGGATGGTGGGGGCTCCTCATAAGGGGCACAGCGGGGGTACAGACCCAGGAACTCAGCACAGGGATGGTGGGGGCTCCTCATAAGGGGCACAGCGGGGGTACAGACCCAGGAACTCAGCACAGGGATGGTGGGGGCTCCTCATAAGGGGCACAGCGGGGGTACAGACCCAGGAACTCAGCACAGGGATGGTGGGGGCTCCTCATAAGGGGCACAGCGGGGGTACAGACCCAGGAACTCAGCACAGGGATGGTGGGGGCTCCTCATAAGGGGCACAGCGGGGGTACAGACCCAGGAACTCAGCACAGGGATGGTGGGGGCTCCTCATAAGGGGCACAGCGGGGGTACAGACCCAGGAACTCAGCACAGGGATGGTGGGGGCTCCTCATAAGGGGCACAGCGGGGGTACAGACCCAGGAACTCAGCACAGGGATGGTGGGAGCTCCTCATAATGGGCACAGAGGGTGTACAGACCCGGGAACTCAGCACAGAGAGCTTTGAGCTTTACCCACCTTGCGATCCTCTTTGAACTCTTCAGCTGCAGAGGTGAAGTCGGTGATGGAGCTCTTACAGTGCGGACACCCTGCAGGGGGAGGGGCAGAGAAGATGGTCAGTAGACAAATACTGGACAATGAAAGAGCATAATAAATAAAACAAAAATCATTCAGCGCATCTCTGCAATACACATTATTTCCTCGGGTTTTATTCCTTCACATTCATTCTGCGATTCAGCAGGTGAAATGACCTGAAACCCCTATACTGAAATGTCACACAACAGCTGAAAACATAGATCAGGCTTGTAGTGCCAGCTCGGTAGGAAGATGACCAGCAGAGAGAGGCATCTACAGAAAGTAAAATTGTGACTCTGTCAATAACATAATCTTCAAAGAAGATGCAAAGAAGGTAAACTTGGCACTCAAGCTGTTGCGAAACCACCTCAAGTTCCATGAGGCATTGCAACACTTTGGTAGTCACTGGCATGACTCCCAGAGGCAGATGCATGTTGGGATTTGTAGTTAAAGCACAGCTGGAGGGCCGGAGTTGCCCACCCCCCTGCCTCATCACAGACTGGGGGAGGGACAAGACCTGCGCTACTGAATTGCAGCAAACTCAGGTCCACTGCCAGACAGGGCTGCGCTTTATGGCGGAGCTAAATAAATCTCAGGGCTGGATGGAAAGAATTGCAAATCGATGAGCGGCCACACACGGGGTGAAATCTAATGGCAGGGAATACAGCTCCCATGTAATGTATCTGTGTATTTGGAGTCACGCTTTAATTATGATTGAAGAGCGGAGGGAGCTCAGTGTTCGTTTCGTCCAATAGCAGCCCAGAGGGCAGCAAGGGGGCGGGGCAACGGCACAGAGTAGTCTCAGTGGTACAGATCTCTAGGCGGGTGGAGCCGTTGTGTTGCCCTTTAAAACTCCTCCGCTTGTTGAAGCCGAATTGAGCGGCTGAACTCTGCCCGGGCGGCTCTGCTACTTTGTCACAAATAATAACAATGAAATGTAAAACAATTACCGGCAACAATTGCTGCAAGAAGAAGACAAACGAAAAAAGAGCGAAAAGCCGCCCGGCACCAGCGGCGGACGGAAGTCATTAAGACTGCCGGCTACAAATCCAATAATCCGCGATCAGAGATCAGGGACGCGGTTTAACTCCGCGCCGAAAACACAAATGAGAAATGGCGCAGAGAGCAGCAGAATGAATGGCCCCTCACTGTGACTGACCCTCTGTACAGCGCCGCGGTATATGTCAGCGCTATATAAAACGCAGTAAATAAAAGGCGTTCACAGCTCCTTGTGAAGTGATGAATTTCACGCACGATTCCACATTTACGATTCGCACTTTAAAGTCCATTAAACGCGTCGCAAATAACGTCGCTACAAAATCAGCGCGGGCGGTTGTTAGGAGAAGGCGGAAATTGATAAAAAAACGAGACAGAAAATCAGGGAGATTGGCGCGGCGCGGGAAAAGACGCGCCGGAGGTTTTTTTTTGCTGGCACCGCGCCGCCGTTCATAGTCTCTCCTCGTCCTCGGCGCTTTCGCTCGCGGTGGATAATCTGCTGGCAGACGTGTAATGAAAATATTCGAGAATCTGTTTGTTTGGATGTTATCGGGGGAAAAAATGCAAATCCGAGAAGATATAAAACTGAACGAGAGCGAGCGGCGGTTAACCGTTTCCACGCCGACCCCGGAGAAGGAGACCCCCAAATGTATCACAATGAGCGCGCTCCGTGCATCAGAAACCTCCGCTGGGTTTATTTCCTCCTGCTAATCCCCTGCATCCTTTTGCAGCCCCTTCTAGTCTACATGCACTCCAGTGACGGCTGCACATACATACATACATACATGTTTTCAGTGTACACGCAGCACACGTCCTGCCCGATGGGGGGGGTTCTGGACGGTTACATGTTGCAGACGATACAAAACAATTGTACTTACAGGGAGCGTAGAACATGACGAGCGCGTGCTTCTTCTTCTTCAGGTTCTCCTTGAAATCTTCCCCCAGGAGGTGCAACACACTGGACGGCTTGTCTTCCCAGGCCGGCT
This sequence comes from Nanorana parkeri, assembly GCF_000935625.1. NCBI lineage: Eukaryota > Metazoa > Chordata > Amphibia > Anura > Dicroglossidae > Nanorana > Nanorana parkeri. Next base: position 28,322 of record NW_017309079.1, on the reverse strand, counting down.
CGGGAGGGGGCGGGGCCTCAGGGCTGCCATGAGAACATAAGTGTCAGTGCGGAGAACATACAAGGGGCCCCATCAGTCAAAAGTCCTAGATGCCAACCACGGATCTGGAGCTACGCAGATCTTATGAATTATATTATTAGGGAACTCTGCCCAGGCGTCCCGACCCCCGGACCCTGCGGTGGGGCATTAACAATAACGTTCCTATCAGAAGGTCCATCATCAGCAGGCCACGCCCATCAGGCTGGCTCCGCACGCAGCAGTTCGAGCTCCCAGGGGCCACACCTGAAAACAGCCAATAGCACGTACCTAACTTGTATAGGAATTTTACTTCTTCATTGGCATGGACCTTACACTGGGATGACATGCAAACTACAGGATAGCCCCCGCCCACCACAGGAGAGCCCCCGCCCACCACAGGATAGTGCCGACCACACCTGATAACAGCCAATAGAACGCACCTAATGTGTATAGGAAATTCTACTTTCAGTGGCCTGGACCTTACACTGGGATGACATGCAAACTACAGGATAGCCCCACCCACCGCAGGATAGCCCCCAACCCACCCGTCACAGGATAGCCCCCACAACCACGAGCTCCACGTATATAAAGGACAGGGAGTCTGGGGCAATGGTAAGTGCAACATTCAGATGACACAAGTGAAGTGTTTCCCCCGGCAGTGTGAACGGACCGCCGTTATAGGTCTAGAGTTGGCCTTTAACATATGACAATGGAGGCGGGGTCTTACTTGCGCATGTACTCCACGATCTTCTGCTCCGAGCGCAGGTGAGGCAGCGTGTACTTGTCCTCGCCCTCCTCAAAGTACTTCAAGGTCGGGAAGCCGGAGATTTTGAAGCGCTCGGCCAGGGACCTTTGCACGGTCGCGTCCACCGCCGCCAATGCTCCGCCCTGAAACAAGAAGAGATGGCGATGAGCTCCGCGCCAATCCGGACATCAGGGGGAGGAGTTTCGCTGGTGGAAGAAGAAGAAACAGGACGCTGTGATCATTAAGGACTTGTGCACACGGGTGAGACCACCTCCTGGGAGGGGGAGGTGCCACATGAAATGGCATGCAGCCTCCTGTACCTCCCCAAAGACACTAGCGGCATGCAAGAGTGCGCACCTGGGTCGGCACAGATGTGCAGGTTACACACAGCACCTGTCCCTCCCGAGAGTAGGTCTCTGCATGGGCATGCACACCCGTGTGAATGAGCCCCAATACATCACTACATGGACTGTTCTTTCAAAATACAAGCAGCATAAGTACCTGAATGTGACCTGGTATCAGCCTATTAGGTTGAACTCGATGGACATGTGTCTTTCTTTCTTCAACCTGAATAACTATGTAACTATCGCAGTACAGCAGGGCTGGAGTGCGAGAGGAAGAAGCAGCACAAGGATACAAGCAGTTCATTTGCTGACTAGAAGCATGCTGATAGGGAAGAAAGCAGAGTGACAGAGAGAGGAGCTCATTACTGTGCAGCTTCTCCTTTTGCAGTTGCAGAGGACATATACTAACAAAAAAATAATAATCTCTGGCATATTGCAGCAAAACTTTATCTTTTAATGGGAAAATTCAATTTTATCTGATTTAAACCTTTTTTTTTGCCGTCTGTGTCCCATTGGGGGGAGATTTCCCTTCATTTCCTGTCCCAAAGAGACAACAGGAAGTGACGGGAAATCTCTACAACGTGGAGTTCTCGATCCTCCGCGGAGACTACAGACCGCGACCTCAGAGAGTCAATTCTCCCGCTGTGGCGGGACGCGCCCGACGTTGGTGTAGAAGCCTTCAGGATTATTCATTCACTTGATTAGAAGTGATGAATGCGGCTCGGTGAACCAGCCGTGCGCGGCGGCGGCGAGCCCGTCCAGCGATTTTCCCATAAAAACGGCCCGTTTTCTGCGTTTCTCCAAATATGACGACTTTAATTAATCCGACGGCAGACAGTTCCTCCTAATACACAAGCCGCTCGGGCCGTTCCTGTAATGCGCTCCGGACTTGGCACCGCGCGCTCTCGTGCCAATTAGCAATCAGCCGCCGCTCGGCTCAATCTCCTTGAGGATCATTGGAAGAGACGAGATAAATGTGACATAAATGGATTTTAGGGAAACTCACATCTTCCGCCTGAAGCTTTTCGGCAGCTTTCTCATAATCCGGCTTCATTTTCTTGCAGTGTCCGCACCCTGCAGAGATATTAATATTCGTTTACATTGCGCCCTCGTCTGTCACGGTGCAATACAAAAGATACAAATAAGAGTCATGAACATAATACAAAGTTATAAGGTGACAGTGTGCGTCTTTTCATATAGAGGAGGAAGCAGTGCTGGATCAGTAATAGTGGAGGAGGAAGCAGTGCTGGATCAGGGATCTGTATATAAAGGTGACACTGTGCGTCTGGTCAGATAGTGGAGGAGGAAGCAGTGCTGGATCAGTAATCTGTATATAAGGTGACAGTGTGCGTCTTGTCATATAAAGGAGGAAGCAGTGCTGGATCAGTAATCTGTATATAAGGTGACAGTGTGCGTCTGGTCATATAAAGGAGGAAGCAGTGCTGGATCAGTAATAGTGGAGGAGGAAGCAGTGCTGGATCAGTAATCTGTATATAAGGTGACAGTGTGCGTCTTGTCATATAAAGGAGGAAGCAGTGCTGGATCAGTAATCTGTATATAAGGTGACAGTGTGCGTCTTTTCATATAGAGGAGGAGGAAGCAGTGCTGGATCAGTAATAGTGGAGGAGGAAGCAGTGCTGGATCAGTAAGCTGTATTAGTGATTGCAGCAGCTACTTGATTTATATCATGATGCCTTACAGTCAGTCCGGAGCTCTCTTTTAATTTCCTTTCCACTGTCGTTGGCGGCTTCTTTTTGGGAAATGTTTTTCTTCTTCCCCCCGGAACCGCCATTAATGACATTCGGGGGAGCTGGAGAAATCGGTTATTTTGGGGGAAACAATGGAGCTGCAGGAGGTCGCCGAGCGGCAGACACGACGGTGACATAACTTGAGCTCCTCCCACAGCCTCATGTAGGTCACCACATTCCAGCTGCGCCCAATACCTGAATCTGCCACTTTCTCTTAGAGGAGCGCGTCTCACCGCACACAACGTTCCGCCAGCCAGGAGAGCGCTGCCCGCGGGGCGCCGGGACTCAAAGGGCCCCCCCCTCCCAGAGGACCACAACGCCACCCCATTACAGCCGCACGGCGGTATCTGCCACTGCCGCGGAACTCCTCCTTCCAGCAGCAATTTCCCTCAATTAGTGACTTGTGCGCGGCCACCTCCGGGGTGGAATATGAGCGGCGAATGTTGTCGTTCAACAAGAAATCGGGAATTAGCATAATCATTGTTCCTCCTCAGCGCCGAAACCTTTAATCCGGCCCAGCGGCAGACAGAAAGGATTTCATCATCTCATGTCAATCTATTCTCCGCGCCGAAAACAGACCTAAGGAGCCAGGCCGGCGGCTGCGGTCCCACGCAGGGATAATTCACTCCGAGGCGTCCATTCTCCGGGACAAAGCCAAGGCTTTAAATCAGCGGAACAAAACAACAACAGATCCGATTTAGGATGTTCCATTAGGAGATGTATGCCGACGGCGGGAACATTTGTCACCGGCCACCGTCAGGCTGGAGGTCGGGGACACGATAAGAGCAGCGACGGTGCCATGGCTCCTCCGTGAAATGTCTCCCTCCCTCCCCCATCAGTCAAGTTAATCTGTCCAGGGAAAGAAAAGCAGCTAATAGGAAAAAGGTGTCAAAGTCGATGTAAACCCAAAATGGATGACAAGGAGTTTTATCCAAAAAGAAAAAAAAAACGGCAATTATTTATGATACCTAAAGAATTGTGGAGACTGAACGTGCTACAAATGCCCCTAATCATAGCACACAGGGCACGTGTGGTATGTCTGGTCCTACCCCACTGCACCCTCGTACATGCCGGAGAAATCCACCTATCAAAATGATAACCGGGAAATAGAGAGATACAAAAGTAACATTGTTTATAAACATTGATCAGAGGGAGATAGAGAGATACAAAGTAACATTGTTTATAAACATTGATCAGAGGGAGATAGAGAGATACAAAGTAACATTGTATCTTTTGTATCTACTCTGTTTTGTTCAATTGCTGATCAAAGAGATGAGCTTCCCTCTGTATAAGATATCAGTTAAAGCAACCTGAGCAGTATTTATTTATGTTTTGTAATAACATCTGTTAAACATTTTATTAACCCTTCGCTTACCCTAAGGAGCCCTAATTCCGACCTCCTTATTTCTCTTCTCCCCTTAAAGATTATTTTCCTGCTGATTCTTGTTCATTTCTATTCTTCTAGCTAATAATTCAACTTGTTTTTTATTTTTGTTTCGTTTATAAAGTCATTCAGAAGTTGTGGTATGTCTGAGCTCTGGTGGCACTACATGGCATTATATTTAGGGATGCACCGATACTTTTCGAGTGCCAATGCCGATACTTGGCATGTTCAGGAGAACTCCCAGGGTTGCAGCTGGGACCGGGCTCTGGCGCTCCACCGCTGTCCTGAAATCATTGGTCTGTATTGTTTTACAAAAACTGTCACATGACAATAAACAAAACTGTATCAGTACTTGTAAAACTGGTATCTGTGCATCACTAATATATATTTATAAAAACAAAATGATACATTATAACAAAAATGTACAAATCCCGGGAGCTCCGTGTGCTCCTCACACATGACAGCGGCCTCCTAACCTTTGAATGTTTCTCTAGTCTAGTCTTGGAGCTGGAAACGTATCGGTACTTGTGCCGAGTCCGGTATTGGTATCTGTGCAACCCTAATTATATTATAAAGCTTCTATTTGGCACCTTCTTGTTTCCTGAGCTCCTGGAAAGCACTTTAATTCTCACACACTATACATAGAGGTCTCAACTACTTCTCCAAATCTGAGCCCACGCCAAAAAATTCAACGCGAGAGCTTTTGTTGGCCTCCAAGGTTGCGGTGGAGCAATAACTAATGGTAGGAGGGAACTATAAGTCCTATCAAAGGAGCTGGTATAAACTGTGCAAGACTGAAGGGAAGGACGGAGGTCAGATAGAAGACTGAAGGGAAGGACGGAGGTCAGATACAAGACTGAAGGGAAGGACGGAGGGCAGATAGAAGACTGAAGGGAAGGACGGAGGTCAGATAGAAGACTGAAGGGAAGGACGGAGGTCAGATAGAAGACTGAAGGGGAGGACGGAGGTCAGATAGAAGACTGAAGGGAAGGACGGAGGTCAGATTCAACTTCCAATGTTTATTTTTTTTAAATCAAAATCTTTCAGTGATCAGATTGTAGCTGCACGCCCAATCACCATGTGATCTGTATGAATAGTTCTATACACAATGAATCTCGTTTTCTTTTTGTTTTGTCCTTCTAAACTTCTATCTCGTGTCGCTCTATTATCTATTTTGCATTCACTTCTGTCTGTTTTTCCCCTCGTAGTTTTTTATCGGAGATGTTTTTCCTCTGGGTTTACAGTTCCCGTTTCCATTAGAAAAGATATAAGAGATAAGATAACAGAGAATAATCGTGTCAGTTTCTCTGGAGGCCGAGCGCAGACTGAGGAGGTTCCAGTTTTCTCGTTCTATTGCAATGTTTGACCGCAGCCCTGAATCTGCGATATATTGTAAAAGAATCTCCGCGACTTGTACGATTCTATATTGCGGTTCTACTGTGAAGGAATGCGATTGCATTGATGTGACATCGGACATCGCTGTAGGCGGGCGCTGTAACTTAAGAGTGCGGGCACCTTGCAGTGTATTGCGCCCATGGCACACTTCAGATGGGCAGAGCTCACACCAATTACTAGTTCTGGGACATTCATTTAAAGTGATCTGAGATGAAGAAAATACTCACATGGGGCGTAGAACATAACGAGGGCAGACGGGTGATCCTTGAGGAAGTCGTCAAAGTCCGCCTCGGTCAGGTGATGGACCGCGCTTTCCTGTTCTGACCATGGCACCTCCGGGGCTTCAGGGGCGGGCGCCTGCGGACTGCAAAAGAAAGAAGAAGGCACAACGCACAGAGTGAGGGAGAGACGCAAGTACTCCGAGAGAGCAATGCCGGCCCGTCAAGACTTTCAGCTCCAGGATTCACACGGCATCACTGCACAGACCTGAAGAAATGCACAAAGCTCACTGAGATTCTAAGGGGGAATACACAGGGCTCTGCATGAGGACAATGTCTGCCGATCTCCCCGTCCAGATTTTAGGTGTTTCTATACCCGACAATTCAAACTTAGCATAAAAATCCTCCATAGCAAAGAAATACATTTTGTATCCTTTAAGTCTACGAGAAGCTTTGTATTTAAAAGACTAAATAGCTCCTAATCCTGCCAGGCCGTGGTACTTCCTCCTTCTGGGTGACAACACTATTTCACCTGCAGTGAAGTCACTGCTGATATCCTTCCCTGCCACATCAGCAAAAGGATATGCATCCTCTGGAGGGGACGGGAAGCAAAGAAAAAAAAGGGAAAAGGGGACAAGGGGAAAAAGGAACGACAAGAAAAGGGGAAAAAGGAACGACAAGAAAAGGGGAAAAAGGAACGACAAGAAAAGGGCAAAAAGGAACGACAAGAAAAGGGCAAAAAGGAACGACAAGAAAAAGGGGAAAAAGGAACGACAAGAAAAGGGGAAAAAGGAACGACAAGAAAGGGGAAAAAGGAACGACAAGAAAGGGGAAAAGGAACGACAAGAAAGACCTTATGGCGGTAATAATAGAAAAGAAAACGATAGTACAGAGAGGGGTTTACTCAGATTTTCAGAATCGGTATAAATGACAGATTGGTGGTTTTGGCATAAATCGGAGTCTAACCCCCATCATCACCCCCCAGACACTCGCTGACAGCTGATGACTGGGATGTTGCGCAGCGTGTGGTTACAGGCGGAGTACCAGCAGAGGGAAGTGGTATTTCAGCTTCTAAATCATTTCCAACCGGATACCACATCATAGCACCTTACACCTCACTGAAGCTTAACCCCTTCATGACCGAGCTTGTTTCCAGTTCCTGTTGGTAAATGACGGGACGCACTTTTGACATTTTTGCTGTGTGATTCTTCCACGTCAGTCACATACTTTCTTACAAAGTGCACCCACACATATTATATATTGTTTTTTAGAGGACAGATAGGGCTACATATTTATATCACATATGTGTGTCTAACGCCTCACTTAGGACAAATAAAATATAAAAAAAAGGAGGAAAAAAAAAAACGTAAAAGAAACACTTTTTTCCCAGTTTTGATTTGTAGTATTTTTTTTACAAAACCAGCGCAGCGAAAAAAATGCAATAAAAACCGTTCATTTATTTGTCCTTTATTTTTTTTTACACTTTTCACTATTATTTTAAACTTCAAAATGTTATTTTATTTATTTAATTATATCAAGCAGTCATTGTGAATTAATCTCACTATTACTGCTTGATAAATTAATACATTTTTGGTTATTATCAGGCTGCTTCAAACTTCAGAACAGCCGATAATAAGGCTGGGTTCACACCTAGGCGTATCGAATATGCGCGTTTGTCGCGCGTTTCGTGACGCACGTTTTTACCGCGATTCTCGGTTAAAAAACGTGCGACAGTCGCGCGTTTCCGAGGGCTACTTGGCAGTATCCCAATGGAAACGCGCAACAAAAACCCCCCAAAGAAGCTCCTGTACCCATTTACAGGTGCCCAGGGTGTGAACCATACCCATAGGAAATAAATGGGATTTCGGTGTTTGAGCGTTTTGCAGAGCGTAGGAACGCGCTACAAAACCCCCAGGTGTGAACCGGGCCTAAGTTAGTGACACTGATCCTGCAGCTGTTCAGGATTTAGCTGTCACTAGTTTTCTGATTGTTGCAACAACCATCAGAAAACTGAAACATTCTTCTTTCAGGAATAGAGACATTATGTGTCTATTCCTGAAAGTGAAAGAAAAAAAAAAAGCCAGTATAGCTTGAGAGAGATATCTGTCGATCTATACGAGCTGTCAGAATGTTTGCCGGCATGTTTGTCCGCTCTGCTTTGACTCTCCGACACCCGATATTAAAAGGTATCGGGTGTCTGAAAAAGGTTAACCCTTTCATTAATCAATGCCTCTAAACCAGTGGTTCTCAACCTGTGTAACCTCAGGACCCACATTTGTCCTTGGTCACGACCCAATTGAACTGTGTACAACTGTGTCAAATGAATGGCAATGCGCCTCCCACACCAGAATGTGTAGAAGGTGTGATTGCGTGGTACAGTGCATTATTTGCACAGGACTGTTCAATGAATGCACTGTACTAGTGTGAACGGCAGCCCTCAAAAACACCGGCAGACTCACACAACCACAGACACAATCCCCTAGACACAAACCAAGATGCACCCAGTCTCCCTACCTTATAAGAACCGGATCCTCAGCCTGGGGTCCAGTGCGGGCTGCTGGGCTGTGACGGAGCTCCATCCTTATGTGCATTGTTTGTACAACTCCCTTGTGCACCCTGTAGAGATGCCGGGAGCCAGGATGTGACATCACTCCAATCTATGCACCTCTACAGGGCACGCGGAGAAGCTGTAAGCAATGCATGTATGGGGGGGGGGGGGGGGGGG
>NW_017309079.1:8233-8694 GCF_000935625.1 Nanorana parkeri | reverse complement strand
TGAAAGAAAAAAAAAAAGCCAGTATAGCTTGAGAGAGATATCTGTCGATCTATACGAGCTGTCAGAATGTTTGCCGGCATGTTTGTCCGCTCTGCTTTGACTCTCCGACACCCGATATTAAAAGGTATCGGGTGTCTGAAAAAGGTTAACCCTTTCATTAATCAATGCCTCTAAACCAGTGGTTCTCAACCTGTGTAACCTCAGGACCCACATTTGTCCTTGGTCACGACCCAATTGAACTGTGTACAACTGTGTCAAATGAATGGCAATGCGCCTCCCACACCAGAATGTGTAGAAGGTGTGATTGCGTGGTACAGTGCATTATTTGCACAGGACTGTTCAATGAATGCACTGTACTAGTGTGAACGGCAGCCCTCAAAAACACCGGCAGAGTCACACAACCACAGACACAAGCCCCTAGACACAAAGCAAGATGCACCCAGGCTACCTAGCTTAGCAGA
>NW_017309079.1:3330-8087 GCF_000935625.1 Nanorana parkeri | reverse complement strand
GGGGGGGGGGGAGCTCCTTCACGGCCATAGCTCCAGTCCACCCCATCTCAAGCTGACACTCGGCACCGGGCAGCATATTTTCAATGGCTGCTTGGCGCGAGAACCGACAGTGCTGAGCTAGGGGGAGGCTGAGAAGCCTCTCACCTAGAAGAGTGGAAGGCACGTGGTGACCCACTGAACATGGGGTCGCGACCCACTTTTGGGTCGCGACCCACCAGTTGAGAACCAAGGCTCTAAACTGAGGGATACATTAATGAATGGTAACCGCTGATTCTCAGCGGTTACCAGCCTTCTAGTGCAGCTGGTAACAGCGTACGTGACGAGTCATTTGGTCCCTTTGTGGCGGGACGTACAGTGTACGTCTCCCGTCACGAAGGGGTTAAAGCCGTCTGGTCGAGTCAAAAACCTCTTCAGCTCGGCAGATCAGTGGCGGCCACGGGGAGAGACTGCGGATCTCCTCACCAACATAAATCACTTCATCCATTACCCTCCAATGACAAATGTTGGTGCGTATATATGGGATACATAATGCTAATTCAGTGTAGCGTTGTCACCCTGTGTAACATGGTCCTGACATACGCGGAGAAGGAGGGCAACCAGCGCGGTCACTGCGGACATCCCTGCCAATCAGCAAAAGGACACTTATCCACCGGAGCCAGGATCCAAGATGGCGGCGCATTTTACTTTCCTGTATGTTCTGCTAATGTGAGTGAAGCATTCAAAGTCAATGGGAACTTGGAAGCTGCTGAAACTTTTTATTGGGAAAGTAGTGTGCATGATCCGGTCAGTGCATGGTCTGACCACACAAAGCTCAACTACTACCAAACTCTGGGCAGCAAGTGAAGCCGAACCGTGGACAGCTAAACTGCTACATGCGCCATGGCAAAAAAAGTCAGGGGCAACAGTTGGTTAGAGCTGCAACCACTAATCGATGTAGTCTATTAAAATCGACGATGGAAAAGGTTGTCAACGTTTTCCATCGTCGATTAGTTTACCCTGCTCGCGGCTCCACACACGACCTGAGCCGCACACCAGACGACGCGCCTCTTCTCCTCCCCGCTCTGAGCTCCCCGACGCGCCGCTGCCCGCCAACGATCGAGGGGGAACGGCACCTGACAGGCCCACGATCCCACATCTAAAAGTAAGAGTGCCTGCGACCCCCCCCCACCCCCCCCCACATGGCGATTGGGTTATTTTAATGTATTGCTGGGATAGTGGGAAATGTTTTACTCCTCTATACACGGTGCCATTCTGTATCGATTGTTGTAAAATTTTATACAACTTTCCATTTCACTATATTGCACAACACACTTTTTCCTTTTTACTTCCACCGCTCCAAGCTCGCTCCCGTGATGGACTACAATCTCAATACAAACTAGTAGTCCCGTCACTGGAGCCATTTAAAAAAAAAAAAAAAAAAATCAGATTAACCGATTAATCGAACTTAATAATCGGCTAACTAATCGATTTTGAAAATAAATAGTTAGCTGCAGCCCTCCAGTTGATGCCAAATTTCTGAAAATACTAGTAACCCCGAATGTCAGTGGTGAGCCGGGTCTTCTCACCCACCATCAGTACCTGACCTGACCAATGGGCACACATTTCTACAGACGCCCTCCAAAATCTTGTAGAAAGCCTTCCCAAGAGAGCGGAGGATGGTATGGCCATGTGGAAAGGGGATGCAACTCAGTATTAACAGCCAAGGGGTTGGCCAGCTCCATAGCCACAGGGGTGGCCAGCTCCCAATTCAAGGCCACAGGGATGGCCAGCTGCATATTCATGGCCACGGGGGGTGGCTAACTCCTTATTAAACAGCGATGGGGGAGGGGAGGGGTCTGTATTATTGGCCACTCCTTTGGGAGACCCTCTTTAAACAGCTTCCGTGTATTGTTCACATTATTTTAAAATAAGTCCCAAAAAACATTTTTTTTCTAAAGCATTATTAGAGGTCATGTGGCCAATCTCTCCTCAATATTCTGAATAATGAGGGCAGGGTGCGGAGCTTCGATAGGCCACCAATACCTCTAATGCCAGGATCTGTGGGGGTGGATGACAGTGATGTCAATCAGTTACTATGCCCCGCCCTTCACAGCCGGCTACAGGAGATCTGACTCCATATTTCCTTTATAGATTCGATGTTCCTCTATATCTGACACGTTTAGGGCGCCGCAGTCAAAGCTGCAGACCATCCTTCGTTTTTATACCCCGCTAACCTTCCTGCCGGGCAGGACGCGATGAGCAGCGGCCGATCAATCAACGGTGTCTGCGCGTCTCGGCGCTCGGGGAGCTGCGATAAAGAACTCACTTTTTTAACCAGTCGGCGATGTCCTTGGCAGTGGCTCCGTACTTCTCAAAGTTGAACATATATTTCCCTTTCCTGGAGGAAGACAAACACGTTTAATATTAGAAAATCATCTCTTTTCATCTTTTCAGCTCAAAGTAAATGGCGGTCCGGTATATAAAAAGGGGAACTCCGCCCAGATAGAAAAAAAGCCCCCAAATAATGCAGATCGGAGATCGTTATTAATTCATTATTTATTACTTGACCCTTTGAGGACTTTTAAACACAACAAATACAATATATTGCCAAAAGTATTTTGTCCTCCAAATCATTGGATTCGGGTGTTCCATGAAGTTTCTTTGCAAATAAATATTCCGCGCTAAGGAACCTGATATACACTGTATTGCCAAAAGTATTGGGCCCCTCCCCCTCCAAATCGTTGGCATCAGGGGTTCCAATCCCCTCCATGGCCCCCGGTATATAGGACGAGGCTCCTCGGCATGCAGACGCTTCTACAGACATTGGTGAGAGAACGGGCCGCTCTCAGGAGCTCAGTGACTACAAGCGCGGTGCCGTGATAGGTTGTCACCTGCGCAATAAGTCCGTCCGTGACATTTCCCGGCTACTAAATATTCCGCGGTCGCCTGTTACTGGGATTATAACAAAGTGGAAGCAACTGGGAACAACAGCAACTCAGCCAGGAAGTGGTCGGCCGCGTCACATGACAGAGCGGGGTCGGCGCATGCTGAAGCGCGCAGAAGTCGCCAGCTGTCTGCAGAGTCAATGGCTACAGACCTCCAAACTCCATGCGGCCTTCAGATTGGCGCAACAACAGTGCGTAGAGAGCTTCATGGAATGGGTTCCCATGGCCGAGCAGCTGCATCCAAGCCGCACATCACCAAGTGCAATGCAAAGCGTGGGATGCCGTGGTGTAAAGTCTGGCAATCCGATGGGCGTGCCTGGGTTTGGCGGTTGCCAGGAGAGCGGTACTTGCCTGACTGCATTGTGCAAAGTGTAAAGTTTGGGGGAGGGGGGATTATGGTGTGGTGTGGTTTCTCAGGGGTTGGGCTCCGCCCCTTAGTTCCACTGAAGGGAACTCTTAAGGCATCAGCACACCAGACATTTTGGACAATTTCATGCTCCCAACTTTGTGGGAGGAGTTTGGGGACGGCCCCTTCCTGTTCCAACATGACTGCGCACCAGTGCACAAAGCAAGGTCCATAAATACATGGATGGGGGAGTTTGGGGGGAGGAACGTGACTGGCCGCACAGAGTCCTGACCTCAACCCCATAGAACACCTTTGGGATGAATGAGAGCGGAGACAGCGAGCCCCTCCTCCAACATCAGTACCTGACCTCACAAATGGCCCAACATTCCCATAGACACACTCCTAAACCTTGTGGACGCCTTCCCAGAAGAGGCGGAGCTGTTATAGCGGCAAAGGGCGGAGCCAACCCAATACTGAACCCTACAGACTAAGACTGGGAGGCCATTAGAGGGCGGAGCCAACCCAATACTGAACCCTACTGGACTAAGACTGGGGGGCCGTTAAAGTTCATGTGCGTGTAAAGGCGTCCCAATACTTCTGGCAATATAGTGTTGATGTCTCTATAATCTTCAACAAAGTTTTAGGACGTTCCTCTCCCCACCCCCAGCCGCTATTACCCGCAATCAGCATCTGTCATAATAACAGCCGGGAATTCCTTTGCATCACACGGCGGGATCAGCGGTCCCATGTGAAATAACACTTGTACATTGTTGGCATCATGGAGTAAATACAATGTAACAATTTACTTGTAATGCATTTATCATTTCATTCATACAGAGATCGTTTTTTTTGGACACGACCTGTGGGGCTCATTCAGACAGGCGTGCACGCGCGTATAATAACCCGATCCCGGGGGGGGGTATAATCTAGGCTCAGAGGAAGTTGATTAAAATGAAGCTCCTATCAGATTGAGGTCATCAATAAATTGGGATCATCCTAAATACTCACTCGAAGTAGAGGATGGTGGGATAACCCTTCACACTGTACTCCTCTTTCAGCCGCTCAAACTCCGGAGGGTGAACATTCATCCCGGCCAGAACCTACAGGAGGAGAACCACAAACATTGGACTGACCCGTCACCCCCAAAACCAACGTGTCCACTCTGCTACAAAGTGTTAAATCTGACCTGCGTCCAGGAGACGGAAGGGGAGGACAGAGGTCAGATAGAAGACTGAAGGGAAGGACGGAGGTCAGATAGAAGACTGAAGGGAAGGACGGAGGTCAGATAGAAGACTGAAGGGGAGGACGGAGGTCAGATAGAAGACTGAAGGGAAGGACGGAGGTCAGATAGAAGACTGAAGGGAAGGACGGAGGTCAGATAGAAGACTGAAGGGGAGGACGGAGGTCAGATAGAAGACTGAAGGGGAGGACGGAGGTCAGATAGAAGACTGAAGGGGAGGACGGAGGTCAGATAGAAGACTGAAGGG
>NW_017309079.1:2279-3136 GCF_000935625.1 Nanorana parkeri | reverse complement strand
AAGACGGAAGGGGAGGACGGAGGTCAGATAGAAGACGGAAGGGGAGGACGGAGGTCAGATAGAAGACGGAAGGGGAGGACGGAGGTCAGATAGAAGACTGAAGGGGAGGACGGAGGTCAGATAGAAGACGGAAGGGGAGGACGGAGGTCAGATAGAAGACGGAAGGGGAGGACGGAGGTCAGAGAGAAGACGGAAGGGGAGGACGGAGGTCAGATAGAAGACGGAAGGGGAGGACGGAGGTCAGATAGAAGACGGAAGGGGAGGACGGAGGTCAGATAGAAGACTGAAGGGAAGGACGGAGGTCAGATAGAAGACGGAAGGGGAGGACGGAGGTCAGATAGAAGACGGAAGGGGAGGACGGAGGTCATATATAAAAAACACAACATTTTTCTTACAAAAATTATATTTAAAAAATATCCCCCCCCCCCAAAAAAAAGCAGAATTTGCCAGAATCTCACAATTTTTGTGACATTTTGGGGATAATTCAAACTTTCTCAGATCCCTCCTGAGGAGCGCTGGCTTCTGGTACTGTAACAATGATGATCTCATATGGAATCAGCGCTCTGCACTCCGAGTATTGATCGATAAGATTGATTGATCACAGCGTCAGGTTACTCACATAGGTGCCCTTCAGTTCGGTGGCGGCCTGCTGGTACGTCGGCATCATCCTCTTACACACACTGCACCCTGGGAGGAGGAGACAACGTCAGCCACCCACGAGGACAGAAAAGCAGAAGGACAGACTCCTGTGTTAGACTGACTGCATACAGATCTGTAACCACCAGAGTCCCCCCCACCCCATACGAACTAGTTTCAGAAAAAGTAGGGGAGACCATGGCAGTGGCAGAAAGAGCGGC
>NW_017309079.1:0-2123 GCF_000935625.1 Nanorana parkeri | reverse complement strand
TTCCAGCCAGCGTTATTTTCCTGTATCAGTTGATTCCGAGTTTAGTTGGAAAATTCGTCCAATCAGAAGCTAAGAATTTATTCCAAACATTGTGTCTGTGATCCCCTGCAACCACTGCGCCGGAGGGATCATTCCGATACATTGTAACAGACCAACAAACCCATAAAATGTATCCAAACCTGAGGACATAAGAGTAACATTACAGCTTCCTGTCCTTAGAAGTAGTGGCCCCCCACGTGCGGGCCCACGCCTGACACACAACCCCCCCACGTGCGGGTCCACGCCTGACACACAACCCCCCCACGTGCGGGTCCACGCCTGACACACAACCCCCCCACGTGCGGGTCCACTGCGGGCCCAGGCCTGACACACAACCGCCCCCACGTGCGGGCCCAGGCCTGACACACAACCGCCCCCACGTGCGGGCCCAGGCCTGACACACAACCGCCCCCACGTGCGGGCCCAGGCCTGACACACAACCGCCCCCACGTGCGGGCCCAGGCCTGACACACAACCGCCCCCACGTGCGGGCCCAGGCCTGACACACAACCGCCCCCACGTGCGGGCCCAGGCCTGACACACAACCGCCCCCACGTGCGGGCCCAGGCCTGACACACAACCGCCCCCACGTGCGGGCCCAGGCCTGACACACAACCGCCCCCACGTGCGGGCCCAGGCCTGACACACAACCGCCCCCACGTGCGGGCCCAGGCCTGACACACAACCGCCCCCACGTGCGGGCCCAGGCCTGACACACAACCGCCCCCACGTGCGGGCCCAGGCCTGACACACAACCGCCCCCACGTGCGGGCCCAGGCCTGACACACAACCGCCCCCACGTGCGGGCCCAGGCCTGACACACAACCGCCCCCACGTGCGGGCCCAGGCCTGACACACAACCGCCCCCACGTGCGGGCCCAGGCCTGACACACAACCGCCCCCACGTGCGGGCCCAGGCCTGACACACAACCGCCCCCACGTGCGGGCCCAGGCCTGACACACAACCGCCCCCACGTGCGGGCCCAGGCCTGACACACAACCGCCCCCACGTGCGGGCCCAGGCCTGACACACAACCGCCCCCACGTGCGGGCCCAGGCCTGACACAACCCCCCCCCACGTGCCCCGCGGAGCGCTGCGTTCCCGGAGAGCTCAGCAGGGAATAGTGAGCGCGGCGATCCAGAAGAAGGAAGGAAAGTGAAGGGACAGAAGGCGAGATCGGGGACAATCGCAGCTCATTAGACGTTTCCTTCCTTCTCCTCAGACAGCACAATAGTCGGATTCCGCGGCGTGACGCCGACAGGGCGCCGTATGATGTACAAGGTGCCGGCTCCATGTACTCAGATAAATACGCCAAAAGGTAACCGGATTAACCCCGCGTACAGTACAGAGTGCGTGGAAGCGTCCCCCAGCCACGCAAGAGGAGGCACAGAAAGGGTTAAACGGAAAATTTCAGTACCAGGAAAGCAAAGCCAACAACGCAGTGCAAAGGGTCGGGGGGGGGGTCACTTACACGGGGCGTAGAACATCATGAGCAGCGGGCGGTCCTCTCTCTTCAGTAACTTCCGGAAATCCTGCAAAGACAACGCAACATTCACCGAGAGCCAACACAACGCATTGTACAATGCAGGCGACTGTGTGTGTGGGGGGCGGAGCTGCAACGGTATCAGAGAGGGGGGCGGAGCTAGAACCCGGGAACACAGTGATACACCTGCCCAAGGATTGAGAGTTCCGCCTTGTGACCCAGGCACCCCTTCCAGGCAGCGCAGCTGGGTCCTGGAATACAGTTAAGCAATACAGACTGCTCCAGGCTGCGATTGGACGACGAAGGAGCAGGGGGCACACCCAGAAGGTCATTCCTTGTCCTTCCCCCTCCTGTAGGCATGTTTGCATTGTTAGACTGACATCCCTGTGCAAAGCAGTAGAGCCTCCCAGTGCCAGTGCTGCTGTGCAGAGGATTGCCAGTAGCAGATATCGATACATTGTACAATCCGTGTTCTTCTCTGCCCGGTGCTCATGTGACGTGAAAGGGAACAATGTAACAAATATAAAAAAATAGAGGTTCTCCCAATCTGGCTGCACAAGTGGAAACACCCTTTAAGTCTGACCTTAGAGGGAGGTGCCG
>NW_017309078.1:59934-102640 GCF_000935625.1 Nanorana parkeri | reverse complement strand
TGTTTGTGGCGTGTTTGTGAGGTTAGTAAATCAACCCCAATCTCTCAAAAGCAAGGCAAGTCGTGTATTAAACAGTTGTCACTGCAACAGGTGTACCCATTAGAAGATGTTCCCCTATTTTTGTTTTCCATCTTGTTCCTTTCAATTTTGGATTTTTCCTTAATTGGAGACAATGGTCTTCAGGACAAAAAGAGACCGAATTTCCCCTGCAAAGACACAAACAGCAATAATAATTCCACAGATGTTATAACCCTTGCCTACTCTGTCCAAAACACAAATAGACTTTGAAATACTTTAATATATGCATAGAGGTGTGTCCACTGTGCATAGAATGATACAATTTAAGAATCACAATTGCCAGGATTACTTAATCTCTGTATGTCATACAGGTCTATATGCACATATTTACAAGAATCAAAAAGTGATGAATCAGAAGTTCTACTTATTTGTTCACCCCTATTTTTATTAATTAGCAGTACTAGTAATTTCTATTAAAAAAGATCCATATTTTTGGGGCGGTGTGGGTCACTGGCAGGGTCTTGTACCAACCCATTCTCCCTTAAGTAGTGACCTTAGTGGGAACTTGCAATGTCAATTCCTAAATCACACACTTTGCTCAATATCTCCAAACTGTGTTTTATATAAATAACGTTGCCATTTTATATAATTTGTGCCCATTGCCTCTCAAGCAAAAATCTCCATGTGTAAAGCAAGCCAAAAAAAACTATTAAAAAAACTATTTAATATATACAACCATAAATAAATAATACATAATATTGACACTCATCAAGGAAGCATTAGTCACACATGTAATTGACGGTAGTGGTCAAATGCAGTAAAGGATAAATGAAATCACATTATACTCAGATAGGGTGAAGAACAGTTTTTTGTAGCTATTAAAGATACATGCAGCTACAGATTTCTTCTGAGCTTTTAGATGAATAAAAAAACAACAAAACCACAGGCACAATTAAATATATGATCTATCCTATAGCTGGCCATACTCCTATAGATTTTCTATAGATTTTTTCTATCAGCTTATGGTCAGATGGAAAAAGTGCAACAGATTCCTCCATCTACGTTAAACTGTGTGTATGGAGGAATCGCCCGCTGGTTCAAGCTTCAATATCTTGCTAATTGGCCCCGCTGGCCCTTGACTCTTTGTTTTTTTTTTCAATTAAATTATTTTTTCTAAAAGTGTGGTTTGTTTATTTACTTTGAATTTCAATGGGGGGGGGGGGGGTGGCATCTGGATGCCCCCTTAATTAAAGAAGTACACCGATGCAAATAAGCCCCCTTGCCTGCAGACCCCCACAACCACCGAGTCAGGGTTGTGGGAAAGAGGCACTTGTACCCATCGGCATTGGACACCCTCCCAATGCCGAGGGCATGTGGCCTGGAAAGGCGCAGGGAGGGGGGCTCAATCGTGTCCCCTCTTTCGTGCCCTGCCAGACCAGTGCTCAGATCAAGGGTCTGGAGCTTGTATCTCTTTGGAGGTTTTCCTTGGCTTTTTGTCTTTCATCCGCACGATCTTTCTGTTCAATTTGGGGATGATTTTTCTTGTGTTATCATGTCCAGATAGGTTGGCTACACTCCTATGGACCTTAAACTTCCTAATAACATTACAACTGTAGTTATAGGAACATCAAGCTACTTGGAGATGGTCTTACAGCCTTTACCTTTGACATACTGTACTAGTCTATAATAATTATCTTTACGATCTCCTCAGACATCTCTCTTCTTTGTTTCACTGGACTATGTTCAGTGTGGTGAACACGATGATACCAAACAGCAAAGTGACCGCTTTTCTCAATTTGAATAGACTGATTAAAGAGATGTGTGACACTAATTATAGTAAACAGTTAGCTTGAAATATCTCTATGATATAATTAATTATAATCTTTTATAACGGTACCGACAAACCTGTCCAGGCCATTTTATCTTTGTAGCCATAAGCATCTTTGTAGATTAAGCAATAACGTATATATTTTCACATTTTCTTTGCTTCACTGTATGGCATACCAAAGTCTTGTAGGTATACATGGGATAATTGCTTTTAATTGTTTCACTTTTCAGGAGGGAATTACTTATTGTTTTAATGAGCTGTAAGGGTACCAACACGTTTTTCTACATTTTTATAGGCTGAATACACTAAACTGGTTTCTAAAACTTAACAAAAAGTTTGCATTGTCTGATGCCAACAGTGAAAAAATGCCATGCCCAGCACTAATAAGTATATAGTCCATTAGAGGAAATTTGGCAAAATATGGAGTAGAAAATATAGGATCATATTATTTCTAACCTCCTTTATAAATAGGTTCCTTGCCAGAAAAGGTAACAATAGGTAACCCTAGCTAAGCACATACTTTTTTTTGATAGTTATTACAAATCTAATAACTGTCTCAAAACAAGTGGCCAGACCTTGAGTTTTAATACTGACTCAGATCATTGCAATTTCATGACATAAAATTGTGAAGTAATTGTACACTCATGGGCAATATTGTGGTAAGTGGTTAACCTGGTCATAGACCTGAGATGACAGTTGTTGTTTTTCTTGGCTGGAACAGGGAACAGTCAGCACATAGCTACCACATAGCAATATTCTGCAGAAACATTTGATTATGCAGATTACAAAATCTGCCCCAACCACTGTGATAAGCAATGCCAATTACATTTCATTCCCCCTGCTACTTTTTATTGAAAAAAACATGTACAAACTATATTTTAAAATGCAGAGCTGTATAATCATTACTAAAAGAATTCTTAAGGTACATACAATTTAGTGCTATAGAGCCAAATATTGTCTGCTCATTAAATTATTTAAAAAACGTTTAAACCTATATATGGCCAAGAAAGAGTTGTTGTAAACATAAACAATATAATACTTATATATTGTATGCAATTGTATATGAGCAGAACAGCCGAGCCGAATGCCGCTCGGTGGCATTCGGCTATTCACTCACTGCTGTTCGGGATCTTTAAGAATAGCTGGAACAACGATGTACGGCTGAAATTAGCCGTACCAGCCTGAGGTGAATACCCAAACAATGTTCGGCTCACTTCACTTCAGATCGGTCATTCACTCGGCTGCCCCCGGCAGCCTCGTGAATAGACCCCTATGTAACTATGTAACTATAGTGTCCCAAGTTTTGCTTAAATATAATGGTGATGTTCCCTCACTATTCTTTTGGCAAAGAAGAATTTTGGGACAATTTTGTATACTCTTTATGTTTACTATATCCACGTGTTAATTTTTTTCTTTTTGCACATATGTAAATGTAAAACTTGAACTATTTAAATGAGCAGGTTATATTTGGCACTGTAGCACTTTTATTGCATGTACTTTATATAGGACAATTACATATTGCTGCACTTAATATTCTTTTCTACACATTGTTGGGGAGAACCCTCTCACTGGGGCAGCAGCTTTAAATGTATTGTTATTTATCCAGCATAGAAGATTATAAAGCAACAGATATGATGGCTGGACAACTTGAGCCTTTTGGGTTGATTCACTGAAGGCAAATAGGCTGTTTACTTTTGGTGACTGTAGTACAATGTCCCTCTGCAAAGAATACCCAATTATGTGCACGGAAAGTAAAAAAACAGTATTTTTGCTTGCACATGGTTGAATGATGAAAGTCAGATGAGCTTCACCTCATTTACTAAATAAAGGGAAAACTTTCCCTGCAAAGTGAAAAGCCTATTTGCCTTTAGAAAATGAACCCAGCTGAGGGTGGTGACAATGGGCAATATGTCTATGCATCTACCCCCAATCATAGAGGGATTAGGTTAGTATGAGGCCACAGGCAAGGAAGCATATTTGGCCCCTTAATCATTCAATTGACATTGATAAGGAATGCTGTAGGCACAGAGACGTGGTCCCATTTGCATTGTCTCTGTAGGGACACTCCTTAAGATAGAGTGTCCCTAGTCACAATTTAGTGCTGCAGCTAGACTGTAGCCACCCTGAACTCTGATTGTTTATGTCATCTCAGTTTGTTAAGTTTTTCCTAATCCCAGGGATTTTGTTTGTTTATACCTGCTTCTGGAGAGTGTTCTAAAGTGGATAGAATGAGAAGATGACAAATGTTGTGGATTATGAATATTTATTTCACCCTGGCCAATTACAGGGAGGTTTAGTGATGTGGACTGAACATATGGGGAGATCTTCTAGAAAGGTCCCTCCATCCCTCCCAGGTTTCGCCCAGAGAGGAGTCAGTATTGAAAGGCCCTGCATTTTCCAGGCCTCCTACCTTGGAAGGATGTGAGTCCGGAGGTCCTTGTCTTTATGCCTGTTGCCTGGGAAGGGTATATCTCCAGAGAGAGGTCTAGTCCATGGTTCTCAGTCCTGCTGCCTGAGGAAGGAAGTTGAAGCTGAAGAAGAGTCCTGTTTAGCCAGTTTCTGAGTCCAGCTTAAAAATACACAACTACAAATTGCAGGTCCCAGTTTAAAATTCTACAAATAGCCTATTAGAGGGACTGAAGATTGCTAAAAGTAAAGGTAATCTGGCCTACCAATTCTGCATTAGCCTATGGCAGAGATTAAAGATACTGAGCAGAGGGCATTTGGGTTATCCTGTTCCCCTCAACCCCCTATTGGGCTATTCAGGCAATAAAATCTGAAAAAAAAGATTGACCAAGCAGTTTGTCTGTTGGTAGCCGTTGGTGGGTGTGTGAGTGTTTTGGTGTATCTAAATGGCAAGTCACCAGTGTAAAGGCGAGAAGGGCCCATAAAATTTAGCAGCTCCTTCGAAGGGTCATTGCTACATCTGCACTGGCATGGCACCATCAGACACCAACTGCCCGCAAGTGTATCCTCCCTTGTTAAGTGTCAGGATGGTGCACAGATTTGATCAGTTGCACTGTACTCCTGATTTACTTTGTGGATGACCCAGCTTTGCTCTCAGTTGTCTATTTGTACCCTAACCATGCATGAAGCTCCGCAGTAGCAATCTGTGCCAATATGTAAAATTAGTGATGAGTGATTTGATAAGAATTTGTTCCACTAATGTACAGTCAGTCCTTGAGGGTGAATCCCTTGTGGTTGTGATCCCCCACCCAACTTTGCAGATCTTGGATCACCAAGTGAATTGACCAATAGCTGCTGGCCTTTTATGTTAGGCCAAGCCAGTGGTAAGGAAATAACTCAATCAGCTCAGTATATCACATAGGGTATTTTACAGGTGGTTCTGTAATGTATGAGTTTCCTCATATTAAACTGTGCCCTCTGAAGTCCTTTACAGTACCAGTAAATACTGTGCAATGCCTACCCTTGCAAGGTCATCCGTGAAGAAAATCTGTAGTGATTTCTGTTGAATTACAGCACAGTATTCAGCATAGTTTTAAAATTACATTAACCTATTTGCTCTGTTTTCAAATGTGAGAGTTTATAGTGACAAACAGAAAACAGATTTGCTCTCACTTTCTTTCCAATAAAATTACAATTTGCACCTGAGAACTTTCAGCTCAAATATGGTGACCTCAAGAGTAAGACCTATTTGTTCACAGATGCACTGGTAATACACTGACTTATTCCTCATTCCGACTTTGCCTTCCTAAAACATAAAAGCTACTCTGTGAAAAGCTCCATCGGCAATGAATCCAAAAGAAAACATATTTGCAAATTCATTATTGTTTGTGTCAGGAAAGCAACGGTGTGTGATAAATTTGAACAATGCAAGATTAATATTGGCATGAAAACTATATTGTGCTGCCACAAACTAATACATTGTGAAAATGTTCTGCTATCCAGCATGTGGATATTAATAGCTTATCCTAAATCATTTTAAACTTTGTGCTAACAAGCAAGAAAAAATGTAGACGTTATGGAATTTGTCATGGAACTTTATAAAAAAAATTCAGGATGATTATTGTTTTTTTTCTGCTAAATCATTTAAGTCTCAGTCTACCTGTGAACTCTGGGGAGGCTGTATAAGTGCTAAATGATATACCTACATTGTTTGTATTGTACAGAATTGTAAGAAAACTTGTAGTTGTGACAGTTATGAATATATAACTATAGAAATATGTGTGTATATTTTACTAACATTACATAGGATAAAAAATGGATAGGAAAGATGTGGTGACCCAAAGCAGACATTCAAAATGAGTAATCTTGTCTCTAAAGTCTGCTTGATTTCTATGATTATTTCCCTCCTAAATTGTCATTGTAATTTGCTTTGCCTTGCTGAATATGCCTAATCTTGTTGTCACTCTCAATACATGTCCAAATTTCACTGCATATTGAATTTTCTTTTTTTTTTTAAATAATAAAGTTTTATTGGTTTTAAGCATTACGTATAACAAGTACTTGGTACCAGTAACAAGTACAAGTACAAAAGGTACAAATAACATGGAAGTATGAGGGTGGGCAAGACCCGTAACAAGAGGTGTAAAAATGCAGTTGAGTCATCCAACAGGTCACATGAGGGGGATAATCCCCTAGGAACACGGCTGCAGATGTAGGTCTATATGTATTCATAATCGGTCCCATTTAGTCTCATGCTTAGGTAAAGGGGTAAGGGGGGAGGGAAGGGATGGGAAGGGAATGAGATTAGGATAAAGGAAAAGGAGGGGAGAGGCAGAGAGAGATAAAGAAGGAAGAGTGGCAAAGCAGAAAGAGAAAAGGGGGAGAAAAAAAATTGTTTAGATATCATCTACTGCGTCAAATAGAGACTGCTCCCTTTTGAGCTCCAGAAATGTTGAGGAGAGGATATGTCCACACAGTGTATGTTCAGAATGATCTGAAGTGATCTGTATCCATGTAAACAAGCCAGGGCATATTGAATTTTCAAGGTCACCATTAACCACTTACATAAATGTGGGGGTGGAGCTTCAGTTATGTTTTGATCACACAAGTATATATTACGTTTATCGACAATGTGGGGAATTTATCAAAACTGGAGCTGAAAAATCTGGAGCAGTTGCCTATTGCAACAAATCAGCTTCTCTCTTCAGTTTATTCAGTCAAGGTTTGAAAATGAAAGGTGGATTCTGATTGGTTGCCATGGGCAACTGCTTCAGATTCTGTTCCAGTTCCAGTTTTGATAAATTCCCCTCAATGCATTTCAGAATCATCGTGCCTCTGTACAGAGTTCAAAATGAAACTAGAGCTGAAACCACTAATAATTTTGTCAATATTAATAGATAATGAGCATCGCTGTCAACGATCAATTAGTTGATCGTAGATCAACTATCAATTAGTTGATCTACGCTCAGTCCCTTCTGATCACCGCTGCTCCCAGTGGGGATTGGAGAAGAGAAAGACCTTTGCACCCAGTGCCCAATGGTGAGGAGAGTTCCCCCAAACCTCCCCCTATGCTGCTGCCGCATCGGCTCTGCTCCTGCTCTCGGCTTCCCACTGGGAGCCCACTGCATTCTGTGGTCTGTGTCCCCTCCGATCCCCGCTGTTCTCCCCTGCCTGTATCAGCAGGGGCAGCGGGGATTAGTGGGCACACAAACCACTGCAGTCAGTTTATGATTCTCTGTGCTTTGGCTAAATACATTTCATTAATGTAGGTTTTATATCTACTTTAAAAAGTCACTTGAACTATTTTCAAGGTCTGCTGTTTTAATTATGGTAAACATCTTTAATTATGGTAAACATCTGTTGCCATTTTAAAATGCTAACAAGTTGCCTTGCGTCTTTATGAACATTGATTTGTTGGGCATTGAACATGTATCAATTGTTCCAAGATTGTAGGTTAAAAGAGTTAGCCTCTCTGGATAGCAACATTATACCAGAGGGCAGCTGAGAAGCAGGGTGGACGATATTGTTTACAACTTTCTGAGAAATGCTTTAACCTCAACAATGTCACAGAAGCAACGACCTCATTTAGCTATTGCCATTTAGCATTTGTAAAGTAATCTGTAAGCAAGGGCTTCTGTCTACTCAGATACTCTGTCTCATAAGCTTTAGAAATGCTAGCTGCAAGCTAGCTATTCCAGACTGCTTTGCACTTCATATGCAGAGGATCTACACTTATTATTAAATAAAGGTGATGTTAAAAGCAAGTCAAACAACTCAAAACTGAACTTGATACAAGTAAACTTCTAAAAGACTGAAACTTTCACATTTGTGTCCATGAAAAAAGAATAGCATCTTAGGCATGGCTGTTGGTTTTCTATATCCTAGGTGGCCCCACATTTTCTTGAATGGCCAAACCAGATAACATCTGAAATCTCCAACTTATAAAGTGACACCTATTTCACTCAGGGTTATTATTGTATTATATATTCTTGGTGGTGCATGCATTATGCATCGTGCTGCATTTTATTAGGGTTGATGTGTCTTTTGTATGTGTTTTTGTGTTTTTTAACATGTATCTCTATGTACCAAGATAGGAAGTGAGGGGAGTCAACATACTGTACACACAGAAAGCTGGAGCTAGTAGAGTCGACATTCTAATCTTTCCCTAACCAGTAAAATGACAAACATTTTTGATTGGAGTTCTTTTTTTAATTCGACTAAGATTGTAAAGAAACAATTTGAAGGCACCTTTTTAAATACTAATGTGCAAATAAATTATCATGTACAAATTACACAGTTTAACTATTACAGAAAATGTTCAAATAACATGGCCTTCTAGTGAATCGGGCATTATTTGTATTAATAACATATGTCATCGCCATAGGTATAACATTTAAGAACAGTTTACGCGTTTGCATTGTGGCAATGCATGCAAAAAAGCATACTTTAATACATGTTACCACAATGCATGAAAATACACCTGCTCTATGTACGGTGCTTTGCAGTGCCATTCATTTTGAATGGCACCCAACGCATTGTACAGTAGAGCACAATGCACAATGCACCACAGTTTTTGGAAAAAGGGTCATGTACATTTCTGAATTTATTTTGGATGAAAATTCATAATGAATTGGCTGCCTTAATGCAATGCACATTAATGTATGCCATAACATACATTAACACATGTGCTTCAATGCCCTGCAATAGAAACTTAAGCGTGAGCAGGCTTTAAGCAATTTAAGAGACATTAAAGTGTATATAAAGCCAAAATCTACTTTTTCTGTTAGAGAGTTGAAATAGTTGAATCTGTGGCAGGTTTTTATTGCTGTCTGTGTTCCGCTAGGAGGATTCACTCTTGCTATTGGTCCTTATGATTATTGTCTCTGGTAGTGGTGACTTGTGACTATTGTCTCTAATACAACACCTTCCCAAAGTGATGGGAAATCTAAACCTAAACTTTTTTAGAAATTGAGTCATAAACCATTCACAGGGCTCTTTAATGTGCAAATGAGGGCTGCAGCACTGTATAGCTACTAGATGGAGCCGAGGTGCAGAAAGTGAAGTGGAATATTTCCTGCTTTTTCAAAAACCTGGCTTTAAAAACACTCAAAAAACATCATAACATTGGCTAATAAACAGAAAATGGAAATCTTCCATGCCATCATTTGCTCTTAAGGCTATGCATCTATGCAACAGGTCTACCTGGGGAATTTTGAAGTTGGCAAACAAAAGCATTTTCAGAACAAGGAGCATGTGTGTGTGGAGCTTTTGAAAGTTTAAAAACATAAAAAGGTATTGAACTTATTGCAGGGAAAGGTGGGAAGAGGGCATTATGGTTTGGAGTGTTGACGATGAGGATGGTGGTGACTAAGGGTAAATAAGATGAGTACAGGTTACTTTGTTCATAGGGATGACGCTGGTGGAGAAGGTGATGGAGGAGGAGATCAGAGCATTTGTATTGGTTACCAGTATAATATTAAATGTACCTTTTGGCAAGGTGATTTGTAGTGGGGGCATTTTACTCTAACACATTTTCTGTGTTTCTTTGTTTGACCTTTTTTTTAGACAACTCCAAGTCATACTTCATTGTTCTTACCTTTTCATTTATATTGCTGACTATGAAACAGGTCCTTGAAGTGCTATTGACATCAAAAGGTTTTAAAGTTATTTTAAATGCATGCAGATTAAATCACTCACAATGAAGGCTGCTCATTGATGTTTAAACAGTTAAGTTCCTAGCAGAATCATCTGGTCCCCTGAGCACTGGCCCTGATATCCTGTTTTAGGGTGGTTCCTTTATCTTGAATGGTCATACGAGCTACCCTTGTGAGTGCTAGTGAGCCTTATGTGTCTAAACCAAAACTTAGACACAGCAAGGAAAAGCAAAGTAAGCCAATATGCTGTTCCCTGCCCCCCACCCCACACACTCACTCCCTTCTCTAAGCTAGTAGATGGGAAGTTTTAAGAGTCTGCACTGTAGACATGTGTGATTTGTTTCGTTCCGAATTGAAATTCGGACGAATTTTCGGAAATTCGGACATTCGGATGTATCCGAATTACAGACATAACGAATGCAAACGAATCTGAATTTCCATTTCCGAAATTCGGTAGCGTTAGTACGAACGTTCGTTTCGGTTTCTGTTCTTATTCGTTTCTTATTCGTTTCTTATTCGTTTCGTTTGTTGGAGCAAAGTGACATTAGAGAAGGAGAAAAATATTTTTTCCCCCTCAAATGTCACTTTTGCTGCAAACGAACGAACGAAACGAATAAGAAACGAATATGAACAGAAAACGAAACGAACGTTCGTACTAACGCTACCGAATTTTGTCCGAATCCGAATTGACTTTCACACCCGAATCCTGAAAAACGAAATAACACAAATCCGAATTTAAAACGAAACTAAACTAAACAAATTTTTTGGCAGTGCACATGTCTACTGCACTGTCTTTTGTGATCTTGTACTGGACAGAAAGTTCAGGGAATCAGAGCTGAGAAAGTTGGAGCTTGCTGTTTTGAAACTTGATGACTGTAAGTGCTTGGGCAGAAACCTAAAGAAACACTTTTCTGGTCAATGTATATTTGTTTGATCTAGATTCTTTGTTGAAAATGAGCTTATTAGTACTTTGATGGTTAATGGTGCTTGTGAAAGTACATGCAACAGTATCCTGTAATGTTGGTTTCATGGTTTGTGGGGACATCACCTCTTGGATGAAGTTTTGTGGACAATCTTTTGGAGACACCCAGGAATGGATCTTGTCTGACATCCTGCAGATTATTTTTGTAATCATTATTGCCATCACCCAATGTAATATATATTGTTTGTTTACAATAATTGTTAGAAATTAACAAAATAAGGTAATTTATTCATAATTTTTTTTAAATATATGCCTTGACTTGTAAAGTATAGCAATCTCCTAAGAAATAGGTTAATGCATAATTAGATTTAATTCAAAATAAAATTGTGTATACTCTATGATTAAGTTCCTTTTTTGTGTGAAATGTGTGAGAGGGCAAAGCAGTGGACTTGCTGGTACTGAGGACAAGGAAAATGAATCAAGAAAATACCAACACATGTAGCAGATAGCAAAGTACAATCAGGCCCTAGAGTGGAACAAAATCCTATAGCAACAGAAAGAAACTTGAGTATGTTAGTAGTGTTGATCTTCAGAAAATGCTTGTTGCCTGATTACCCTTTGAATTATTTGGCTAAAGGATAACTACACTCTTAGTACAGATCTTACATATTTCTCTAGCTGAAGGTTTCATGTAATATTTATTCAGAGCTTTAGCAACCACCATAATACTTACCCCAAAAAGATGAGTATAGCACTTTGAAATAAAACACACCCATCTGTTGTTCATTATCACCTCCTTGAAGTACAGAAATTGCTCTGACAGTCACAATTGCAGCTTAAAATCAGGAAATAACTTATGGGACTATTGCTTTTCTAATAAACTTTCAAGTCCATTATGAGGTAACAGATCATTGAAGTCGAACAACACAAACCGCACTGCAATATTCCACTTCATGATAGGAGGCACATCAGACCATAATTTCTTGCTGTTTCCTAAAGAGTTATTGATATTTACATTGTAAAGTTGGAAGGCGTGCCCAACTTTTTTGCTCAGCCGTAGGAACATTTATATAAGCACAGTTCCTCCAGTGATGTCACAGAGCTTCTATTCAATTGTATGTTATCTAGTGACTAGTCCAGTAGTTGCACATGATTGTTGACATACACATGTCCTTGTATACTTTATTTTATGTGTAGAGAAAAATAGGAGTATGGAATTGAGGTAAGTTGATGTAGGAGTCTAAAGACTGTTTACATTAAACATCTTGCATAATAGCTCTTGCCACTAGAAGCTGATATAAAATTGTATCTATGAATATTTCAATACAATATCAGATATTTGATGTTTATATGTTACTGATATGGTTTTCAAATATTTTTCATATTTCATTTATTTGACAATTCTAAGAGCAATTTTAAAAGTAATTTCCGCTTCTGCAGTCACATTTGAGAAAACCCCTCTATATGTTTGTTATGTGTTCCTATTCACACAGCATACTGAAAAATAATTTAGATGTTTTATTGTAGAAGGCAACATGGCTGATTCCAGGTTTTTCTGAGCACCTTCACTGTGATCTGTTCTTATAGAAAGACTGAAATGTTAGGATTGTGTTTCTCTCATTAACTTCATTAAGTTTTGAATGCAGAATCCAGGGCTGTAATCCTTTAACCCCTCACAGCCCCTCCTAATATAACAAAGAAGGAGAAGCAAGTAGATATGTTAACCCTAAGCAAAGAAACCCTAATTTTATTTAGCTTATGCTATGTGAATGAGAACATGTAGCACATATAAAAAAAAATGTTATCCCTATTTGGCTGCAAAAGTGGAAATACACTTTAAAGTGTTTTGGATATAAAGGAAAAGAGTTGAAAGGGTTACAGTATCAAGTGTAAGAAGGATGATTTTAGCAGTGATTTTGATGTTGTCATCCTGTTTTTGTACTTCCTGAGAAAGCACTTGTAAGAATGAAATGCATAAGGACTGTCTCTGGGCTGTTAGGCCTAATAACTGAAATCCAGCTGGAGACGTTTGTTCGGTATTTACACAAAATACATTGTTTATATTAGGTGACTTAAAAAAACAAATAAATAACATTTGGAACATTTTAAGAACATTTGAATCCCTAAAAAAGTTAATGCCTTATTTACAATGTCATTGTCAACCCTGCATTTATATGCATTTTCAAGACATCTTTAAACACATATAAATGCATATAATTTTTTTAAACGTAACTTGCACTGAAAATGTAACTGCATTTAAGTGTATTTAGTTAACCTGGTTTGGGTAGCATGAAGTTTGTTTATATTTTCCAAATAATTTTAGCTGCATTTAGAACACCAAAATGCAGAAGTGCTAGTGTGAATGTATCCTAAGACATAACCCAAACCCATCTACTTATATGAACTTACATCTGCAAAGTTTTCATGAAAAATATATGATCAAATACCAGAATATTAAGAATCATTTGTCTCTATAACAATTTAATTTTATATGAGCGGATATTAATGTAGCCTTCTTGCCATTAAACCATCTAACTTCTATTCTGGTCAAGGCTGATTATTTCTAATTTCATAAATGTCTACACTTGAAACATTTCAAATTATAGGATGCTGAATATAGAAACACTGCCTGTTCTATGAGTAATGAAGAGTAGGAAATACTGATAAAATCAGACAGTGGACAGCCAAACATTTATCTATAAGAAGTCAGTAGAATGTAGGCATTGACTCAAGAGAGAGAAAAATAATCTTTCCACTATACAAGCCATTAGAAGATCTCATCTTGAATATATAGTTCCGTTTTGGGCACCAGTTTACAAAAAAGATGTTGTAGAACTTGAAAAAAAAGTATAGAGAAGGATAGTAGAGCTGATAAGAAGCAGGGATGAGATTCGAGTTTGGGGAAAATGGATTTGAGGTGAACCTAATTTTCCGGGTTTAGGAAAATATGTTTGATTTTATTTCTTTTTTTTTTTTTTGCAAGGGCTTTTTTATTTTGTGCATACTTTTATAACTAATATAGAGAAAACTGCCATTCATTTGTAGCATGTCACTGCATACTTTTGTGGTAAAGCAGTATGCACTAAAACACCACATCTTTATTCACCCTGTTGCCACAGCTGCCAATAAATTTAGGACAGGGTATGTCTGCCTTTGCCATACAGCCAGAACACATGCAGGAGGTAGCTGAGTGGTGTTCAAAGTCTTCCTCTTCACCCAAGAACGGAGCAGCCAGTTATCTGCAACTTCTGCTAATGCAGAAGGAGGAGAAGGAGAAGAAAGTAAAACGTTTTATTTTTTTTTCTATTCTGACACGGCTCCGTGTCAGAATAAAAAAAAAAGAAAAAAGCAGGGTTTCTCTCCTGGGCAGCCAAGAATGGGAGACTTCCGAAGCGCCCGAGATGAGTTTGCTGTCTGGAGATCAGTGTCCCTGGTTAGCTGGTAACCAGGGACGATGATCTCTCTGCAAGTGGCTGGAGCCAGCCGTAAGATCACGGCTGGCTCCGCCCAGCTGTCAGAAGCAGGCTGTAGGGCTAGATCCTTCGGCTGCTTCTTGAATAGACCCCTTAGTCTCTATAGTTTCCTCTCACTATGTTTATTACTATTTCTCCTCCCAGGATAAAAAAGAATGTGCCTACACCACTTAACACTTGTATCACTACCATAGTATATAAAATCAAAAATCAATAGAAATTCACAAAGGACTAGAATTTTGTTTAAAAAATATCAACCAAGGTCACAAACTCACTTTTGCTTTTTCTGTTCTTTAGATGCAGACTATTGCAGAAAACATGCTGAAATGAGTCAAAATGGTGGGACTTGAGTCTTTATTAGACAGAAAAGCCCTGTGTTGGCATCCTTAAAGTAAACCTTTTATGGAAAGATAAGCAGAAGCAAAAGAGGATAGAAGGAGAAGAAAGAGGCTTAGCCAATCCAGATGTTGGATCGGCTGAGTCGAACTCCTCCTGCACTGTGGGTCGGCCGAACATGCTGAGCATGTTCGGCCGACACCAAGCCACGTGAAGCCACCCGATGTACGGCTGATTTCAGCTGATATATGGCTGAAATCAGCCGTACCAGCCTGAAGTGAATAGCTGAACAGCGTTCGGCTCACTTCACTTCAGGTCGGTCTTTCACTCGGCTGCCTACGGCAGCTTAGTGAATAGACCCCTAAGTGATGTAAGACTAGTGGGTATTTATCAGAGCCTACTTCTAATTAAATCAGTTATATATTCTTTAAAGTATTCAGAAATTTATTTTTAATTGTGGGTGGTGTAAGTACCTGATTTCAACTTGATGTAGGCAGCTCATCATCTCTTGTACAGCAATCATGTGTGTTACATGCACATTTTAACAAGAAATGTGCTGTAGAAAGCAGAGGGATACCTCTTCAGTATTCTACTTCTCCTTCACTGTTCAATCACAGGTTGGGGGCAATGAAACTGTCACACGTCGGCTCAGTAGATCGGGAAGTGAGCGAACACATACCGTCGCTCGCTCACTTCTCGATCCTGTCCCTGCAGAGAGCCGTGTCTGTCACTCACAGCTCCCTGCAGGGATTCCCCCCTCCCCTGTCCGATCTTCCGGCTCTGACTGGTTGACGTCCGTCCGGCCGTTCACAAACGGCCATGGACGGAAGGTGGTTAACTACTGGAGGGAAAATTAAAGTTGCAGTTGTTTTATTATTGTCCAGTGATATACAGATTTTGTTGCAAAGTTGGTTTCTAAACCAAGGTTTTTGCACAATTAGATATTATCACCTCCCCAGAACTGGTGCTGTTAAACCTGGACACAAAAATGAATTAGGATTTATACTGACAATGTAGTGACTTTTTTAAGCAGCATCCAAAAAACTAATTTTAAGTCACTAGAATAAACCAGTACCACCTCTGACTCTAAGGCCCCGTTCACACTGAGCAATTTATCGCGCGGTAATTCCCGCGATATCGCGGCTATTTACAGCGCGATATCGCTCTCCAATGCAATCCAATGGGGCTCTGTCCGTCGCTGTCATGGGTCGTGTGTCGCTACAGCAGGACCCTTTTTGGAGCGGATTTTACCGCGATTCTAGCTTGCTCAATGCAATAATTTGCGCAATATCGTGCGACAAATGCGCAATATCGCGCAAAATGCAAATTGCGTGACAAACGCGCGATTTGCGAATCGCTCAATGTGAATGGGGCCTAAATGTGTACCACAAATAAATGATTTTGAATTATCTTTACATGAAAGGATGACACCCCCCCCCCAAAATAATCTCAATTCAATCTTAATTAAAATAAGTAACATATATTTAAATGCATTAAAAAATAACTAATTCGATTGGATTGTTTATGCAACTTACAGTTTCAAGAGAAAAGGTCCAAGTGTTTCTATGGCAACCTTTTTTTTTAGTTAAATAACATACCAGGGCATACTGTCACTTTCTTAGGTTCTTGAAGTGGTATAATACCATTTTTGGTATCTAACTTACTAGTCATAGGTCATTTTAATTACAAACTGTGAACACATTATCTGTGCCTTTTAATCTAAGATTTTTTACCATTGTAATCCTTCATGGTGCTGTCAATGAGATAGCACAACATGTAATTTTTATGTTTTTTTCTCAAATCTTTCAACATATTAATGGATGGGAAAAAAAGTTACATCACCATCCTGCAACTGTACTCTAAACTGAACTCTATACCCCTAAAGTACAAAGTGCAACAATATATAATGAGTAATATAAATAATATGAGAAAGGTCATGCAAAGCTTTTAGCCCCGAAGGGGTTAACAAATGATAAAGATCCAGTAGCCCAACCACTTAGTGGTAAAAGGCTGTGCATAATATTTCACATTATATAAGGTTCATCTAAGAATCTGGGAGTTTGTCGATTAGGCCCTCATTCCCATCTCTGCAATGCAGGAGTGTGCAATGGTATGTCTGCCTTGGTGCCATTATTTCTTAATAGCACCCCAATGCACCTAGCCATCGCATGAGCATGCATCATATAATGTTGCATGGTAACCTATTACCATGTGTTGTGGTGCAATGCAAATTTTAAAAAGGTGCTTGCACTACTTTGAGATAGATTTAACTCATTCAAATAAATTAATTGCAATTCATCCTGCTCCTCATCAGCAATGGTGACATCCCCTCTATACTGCTTTGATGCAGAGATCTTCTCCTGATCAGCCTGTGTAAAAGGGGCCTTACATTAAAGCATATGCTGTATATTCACTTATAGAATTTTTTTGGAAACCAGTGTTTCCCTGAATATCTTATATTTTTGTTCAATATTTCAGCACAACAGGAATATTTAAGGCTATAAAAAATTCTCCAAAAATGTCTTCTTTGAAAATGAAACTCCTAGTACTTCAGCCATCAAATGTAATTATAAGAGTGAACAGTTAGTTTAAAATGTTTAAAATGTCCATGGGTCATCTGTCAGTCAACCTCCTGTAATTGTGTAGATTGTGTATTACTTCATGTTTATAATGACTTTTTAAAGTTCCTGTCAGTGAAATGTTCATGACAGACAGATGTTCTGTGCAGGTAAGATATACAGTAGTTCTAGTTTTAATTGTATATGTGCCAGTAGACTGAAATAGTAGTGTTACAGATCAAATACACTTAAACATAAATTGGGCAGCGTGTCAGGTTTAAAAAAACATCATATTAAACAAATTGGGGAAGTCATAAAAATATAAAAATACTAAATTTCTGTCTTAAAATGAGATGATATGAGCATTCATGTAGATGTATGAGAATGATGAATGAGATGAATGAGAAGACCTAAATTCTAGAAAAGAGATAAAGAGTATCCTAGATTAGGCTACATTACAGCAGAGATCATTTTATTAACATATATTTTAAATAATTTTATAAATTGCAGTGCTGCTGCGGTGTGCGGCGCTCCAAGCGGGGTCATCTGGCAGTCTTCAGCCACCTAAATTAGGACCCGGGGACTGCCAGATGACCCCGCTCGGAGCGCCGCACACCGGAGCAGCAATGACATGACGCTCGGCGAGGTAAGTCTCGAGTATTAGCCGAGGGGGGCACTTTTTACCCAAAAAAATGGGCTGAAAATCTCGGCTTATACTCGAGTATATACGGTAGATGTTTTCAAAATTCAAGCTATTCAAACTCCCGAATGCAAAAAAAATCACCAATATTCAGAAAAAAAGAAATGTCAAATTTAGATGATGTCTGTAGCTATGCATATGTGGTGCTAGAAATGATTGAAGTGGAAGTCACATGATTAATCAAATAACAAGCAAGGCTCCCCTAAATACGAAATCCCATAAGAAGTCACATGATTAACAGCTCTCAACATAAACAAACTTCCAGAAGAAGTACTGCCATACAGTTGAGGAGCAGAACAGCAACAAGGAATATGAGATGGTGAGTATTCAAAACCAAATCTATTTAGTAGTGGTGATAAAGAAAGGAGGCTCTAGCATTTTTGGGGCGTCCACTGTGGATTATTTGTAGTTTCAGTACTAATAAATGAATATAATTTTGAACCCTTACCTCCTAATATTTTTGTTGTTGTTTCACACCTCAACTACATTTGCTTAAACTTTCTGTGAATGACACTGCATTCTTTTTTGCGTATACATTCTGTCCATTCTCTTTAAATTGCTTGTAATGCTTTGAATGGCTTATTGCTAGAGTAAACTGGGAAGTATATCGTCACCATTGTACATTTGCCATTTTGAATGTCTGGTTAAATCTTTATTTATTTAAAGGAACTCATCAGGAAAAAAGTTGGAACTACCATTGCACAGGAAATCATAAGTTCAGATGTCACTTAAAACATAAAATCCCACATTTCTCTCTTGTCATCTACCTGACCTCCCACACCATTTCCCACCCTTTATGTGTTCAATTGTTCAATGGATGTACAGTGTGTGATTTGGCAGGCAGCAACTTCCAGGCTTAAAATGACTTACTAAAGATTTCCTGCACACTTATGTGTTATTACACATAATTATAATGATTGAATATTTAGATTAATGCAGAATTC
Organism: Nanorana parkeri; assembly: GCF_000935625.1. Lineage (NCBI taxonomy): Eukaryota > Metazoa > Chordata > Amphibia > Anura > Dicroglossidae > Nanorana > Nanorana parkeri. The sequence goes on along the minus strand of NW_017309078.1, from coordinate 83,801 downwards.
ATGTCAATTTGTGTTTGGTTTTCCTTATTGGTGCTCTACAATTTTATAATCCACTCCAGACCAGTTTATATAAAACATAAATAGCACATGAGGCCCTATAACAAAACATTGGTGCATAGGAGCAAACTGATAACACAATGCAGAGAAACCAATAGCAGCAAATCAGACTTTACTTCAATTAGACAAGGGCAAGATGGATTCTGATTTGTTTCTGAGACACTACACTTTTCACTAAGCATTTGCCTTAATTTATCAAATACATGTATTGTTCTACACATAGCCAAGGAGATTTACAGAAGTCCTGTCATGTCCTCCATTTAGCAAAATAACAGCACCTGAGTTACTCATGGGGGTCGATTTACTGAAGACAAATAGGTTGTTTACTTTGCAAGGGAATTAGCACTTTGCAGGGAAAGCTTCCCTTAGCTTAGTGAATGTGGTGAAACTTCTTTTTGTAATGAATACCCAATCATGTGCAAGCAAAATAAAAAAACGGCTGAACTTCCCCTCATTTACTAAACTAGGGGCAATCTTCCCCTGCTAAGTGCAAATGCAAAGAGAATAGCCTATTTGCCTTAAATCAACCTCATGGTCTCAACACCAGGATCTTTAAAATAAGCAGAGAGAAAATGCAGATTCAAACATGACAATGATGTCCTGTTTTGCAAGATTATAAATCAGAGTCAAGCCACATTTGTAAAAACCGACTCTTCTCCACTCATGACCAGATTACACAAAATAAGGATACAAAAAAGATCTTTGCTAAGAACATGCTAATTTACTTGTATGTGAATGTTTGCAAGTTGAACCACGGGTAGTCTTTTTATCTTTCTTGAGGACTTCCAATTCAATCCAATCAATAACTGCGGATTCCAGGTGTGACAGAGTGACATCTAGCCGCAATTTACTGTAGAAATTTCTCACCTCTGGAAAGAAATAAATAGCTGAAAGAAACATCAACCATGGTTCCTCATCATCTAATCTACAGAGCTCCATTCACCACCACTACTTATCTAAGGCTTGCTACTTCATCACCCTAACACCCTAACACCCTAACACTACTGGTAACGCCATCCAGGAGAGCTTAGGCTGGAGGTGCAAGAGTCTGTCATATCTGTCTTTACCATGGTGGCTGACATTTTCTCATTTAAGCAGAATTCAGTAGTCAGCCTCTTTCCTTAATTGCTTTTTCATCCATATGAAGAATTCATTGGTTGAATGCCAGTGGGAAAATAAATTTATGAGATCCCAATTTCCTTATGATGCACCAAAACTTTTTATTAACCTATCGAATAAGGCCCATCACATTTACTGTGTAGGGCAGAATTTACTGCATATTTTATATATATATATATATAAAATTATATGCATTATTTTATCTACATAAACATATTCCATACAATTTTCATATCTTATAGGTGTTACTTTATGCAATTGTGAGTTCAAATAGCATGCATCCTTCATAGCATTCTGTTCACTAATGCATCCAAAATTCACACAAACACATTTTTTTTAGAAACTGTTTTTCCTGAGCCAATGTCAGACATATTCTGGTTTTCTTTACACGTGGTAATACCATTTTCCCTGCTTTGTGCTCCCTGATTTACTGCCACTTGCTTTATAAAATTGACAATTTTCTCTAAAGATTTTTCAGTATGAGAAGATTATAGTTTTGTCAATAACAGACGCAGTAGGCCAAGTTTCAGATATCATACAATGCTGATTGTCAAAACAGCTTGCAAATTCCTGGTATAGACAGTTGCTTTCACCTCAAGATCTTGGACATTATATTAAGACATTAGAATGTTTGATCGCAAACTGAAATATTAACATAGTTTAGTTAAACACACAGGATGAAGCACTGTTCTAACAAAAGCATTCAATGCCTCTTTACTTTTTAGTGCCCCATTTCCTTTTCCCTATTCTCTCATTTTCTCCTATCTCCCACTAAGGAAATCACAGCCTCATCAATGTCATTTCCCAATGAACTTGGCATGGTATGATTCAGCTTGGAGATCACACCCTCAGTTCACAGCCAGACAATATTGTAATATTTTGCAGAAACTAATTATCTTTAGAACGTCTGCCCTGAAGACAGGCTGAGAAGAGAGGAAACATGTAATGCAATTATGGGCTAAAAATGAATATAACATTTATTTACTAAAACCATTTTTTTAAATGCAAACATTTCCTGAGGGAAGCAATTCTCGATTCACACATTTTGTGATACTTTAGAAGTACAGGTGCAATGAGAACATAGTTGAAAAGAGTTATGAGCACATGGAAAGGTCATACAAAGACCTATACGCAACAGCTAGGCAGTTATAGAGGTTACAGATAACAATAGGAAGCCCTACAGATAATAACTATATAGGACAGTGAGCATATTGTGGAGTAGAGGAGTGGGAGAGGGAAACAGCCAAATAGTGAAGATGGGAAAGAGTAGGGAACAGTAACTAAGGAAGTAGTGGAAATCAATAGTGGAGACAGGGGTGCATGGTGGAAGAGAGCACCAGGATCTTAACAGCATATCTGATTTAGCAGTTCTTAAGTACGGCGAATAAATTACTAATTTTGCAAAGTTCACAGACCAAAAAGAGCAGAACAGTGAAAGTCTAGGGGGGTTATTCACAAAGCTGCCGAAGGCAGCTGAGTGACTAACAGACCCGAAGTGAAGTGAGCCGAATGCTGTTCGGCTATTCACTTCAGGCTTGTACAGCTAATTTCAGCTGTACAATGGCTGAAATAAGCCGTACATTGGCTTGCTTCGACTCGGCTGAACATGCTCAGCATGTTCAGCTGAGCCAAAGTGCAGAAGGAGTTCGACATCTGGATCGGCTGAGCCGAACCTCCGGCAGGCTACTTGCTGCTGTTCGGCCTATTCTCATAGGGGCCGAACGACAGTGAGTGAATAGCTGTATGCTGCCGAGTGGCATTAGGCTTGGCTATTCTGCTCGGTACCTCTGTGGTAGAGTAGAATAGAAAAACAGTGCAAAAAGTAGAAAACATTTTTTTAAAAATGTAAATAAATGATAAATCTTAAAAAAGAAATTCGCAGCGCTGAATACTGAAAAATGGCCTGGATGGGAAGGGGGTTTAACACCGCGGATGTCAACTGGTTAAAAAAGAAAAAAAGATCATAAAAAAAGAAAAAGAAAGATCAATGGAAAAATAAAAAAGGAAAAGAAAGATCAATGAAAAAAGTAAAAGAAAGATGAATGGAAAAATACAAAAGTAAAGATCAATGAAAAAATAAAAAAATTAAGATCAATGAAAAAAGAAATAAAAAAATGAAGGTAACAATTGGGCGGAGCTAGCAGTGACAGCTAGCTCCACCCAACTGTTTCCTATTGGTCGGGACCTGCTAGAGTCTTCTAGCAAACTGTACTCACTGACATTTTGGCTTTCTGTGCAATTTCTCTAAAGGAAAGACCTACAATCTTAAGGGTTATGATGGTCTGTCTTTCTTTGTTAATTGCTCCTTCCAGGCCACATTATTCTCATATTCACACTGTACTCTACCAACAGTAAGGAAAATAAGCCAAATTTACCTTTGAATAATATAATGAATTAATTTATAATAGAAGACATTTCTAGCTATCACAACATAATGATGTGGAGGTCCCAGGCCATCAGCTCTGTTAGTGCTGAGTATTTCAGCCCATTCACTATGTACAACTAGCTATTTAACAACTTGTAGCTTTGTAGATTTCAGCTCAGTAGCCACATCAACATCTTACATTCAACCTCTCCAACTTCAGCAGAAACACATCAATCATGCATATCAGTGAGATAGGGAAGTAATGATTTAGATAACGCAATGAAGAGACAGTTTCTGTCTCAGGCAAAAATTATGTACACGGTTAATTAAATTTACAACTGTCTTAAAGCACTTTAAACTTTTTTTTCCTTAGTGTTACATGCTGTAGAGTGAAAAATCACACAGATAGGTTGGTCCATAGTCATTTCATATGGCCTTGCAAATCACAACTAATATTATAATAGCTTCCTCTCACTGTCAATGAAGTATCATCAATGCAGCAGGAGTAAAAGCAATCTGTGAGTAACATGAGGTCCCCTAACTGAGTGTCAGTGGTCTATATGGTGTATCTAGGCATAGGCAAATATTGTAATCAGGGGAGTCACCCAGTCCTGGCACCCAGAGCATGTGGCCTAGATCTTCTAATGAGTGTGTTAGGTCTCTTTACTATCATCCTAAGTATGATTCTGCAAATAAATATATACATACATTTATTTAGATGTTTGAACCTTGCACATCCATTTTCACATGACAACTTGGAACTGCATATTCCCCTTACAAAGTTTTAAAGTTTTGTAGATCATGCACTGAATTATAGAATTAGCATTTTTGAATACATTACCAGGTTTATATCTTTTCAATGCATTTTGAAACATTTAATTTAAATTAATGCCCAATGATTAACAATATTGTACACAATACTTTTAATGTAGTGTATCTACCTTTACATTAAGATTATTATTATTGTTATTTATTATTTTTAAATAATAAGTAAGCTTTTTAATGTTACCCCTGCCCTCTTATGATCCAAGACCCCCCTCCATGCATGTAACAAAAATAGCTATATACATACATATATTTTTTCTGGTCTGCTGGCTGGTCCCATAACATCATGTGTCCCTCCAGTTCTCTTTCAGTGTGGGCAATCCTTACTGCTGCACTGAAAAGTCCTCACTTAATAATGTGTGAGTACAGTTTAGTACAGTAGTACGGTGAGCCCAGGCTCCTGCGATGGCGCCACCCCAAGGGGTGAGTCCATGAGGGCTCAGGGGAATGGCCAGCATTTTTTCATACCAGACAACTGAGGAGATCTAGTGGTGGAACAGAAGTACTCTGGTGGACAGCTGCAATTTGAAGATGAGTATCGCAGCAGCATTGTCTTTATAATTGTATCTTTCAATGAACAATTCATTGTTATTTATTTTTAACTGGTGCTTTGCTTTTGTAAAGAGTCCTAATGAGACAAAAGAGTGGGTGTATTATAATACAAAACATTTACATTCACAAACTTGTTTTAATCCAAAGATATTCTATGTGTCAAAACTGAATGGCAAAGATAAGAATTTAAACTCAAACAAAAGTAGCAATTGCTTAGAACTGCTAAAAAAATTGTATATACTTCTATATAGTACAAATATATCTGTAATACCTGCTAATGGCTCAGTTTTAAGGGAGGACTGTAAGAAAGTGGAAAGGGAGTAAACAGAGTAAAGTCATGATGATATGGGATATAGAACAGTCTTACCCTGTTATCATGTTGTGTTACAAACCTACAACATTCCAGTCTTGGTGCTTAAAGTGACTCTGCCACTAAATTAAACATAGGGGGTCTATTTACTAAGCTGCCAAAGGATCTAGCCGTAGCTTCGGCTGATCCTTCGGCCCCAGGACCCCTTCAGTTCAGTAGAACCGAAGGGCTGCTGTGTGGGCTATTCACTATAGCCCGTATATCTCCCAAAGTTGGCCGAGGGCTCAGTCTAGCCGAAGGCATATGCCTCGGCTCGACTGAGCTGAGGTGAAAGCTAAAGCTGGCCGAGCGACCGGCCGACATCCTGCTTCTGACAGCTAGGCGGGGCCAGCCGTCATCTTGCGGCTGGCTCCGGCCACTTCCAGAGAGATCAGCGTCCCTGGTTACCAGGTAACCAGGAACGCCATCTGTCATTCCTCCCCCAGACGCTCTGGGAGTCTATTAGGCTTCTGGCAGCCCAGGAGAGAAACACTTTCTCCCAGAAAGGTTCACTCTGCTCGATCGAGCAGACTAAACCTTTCCCTGCTCGTTTTTTTGGTTTTTCTTCTGACATCGGGGCTGTTGGCTGCCATCAGAAGAAAAAAATTACCATAGGAATGCATAGCTAGATTCCTATTGGCTATTTCAATTTGCAATAGCAAACTAGCTAATGCACCCGCCCACTGCTGCTGTCAATTAGCAGAGGGGGACCTGCAGTTCTCCATCAGGTCCCCCTCTGGCGATTGACAGCAGCAGAGGGGGGGCGAAATAGCTAGTTCGCTATTGGGTATTTACTCTGCTCGATCGAGCAGACTAAACCTTTCCCTGCTCGTTTTTTTGGTTTTTCTTCTGACATCGGGGCTGTTGGCTGCCATCAGAAGAAAAAAATTACCATAGGAATGCATAGCTAGATTCCTATTGGCTATTTCAATTTGCAATAGCAAACTAGCTAATGCACCCGCCCACTGCTGCTGTCAATTAGCAGAGGGGGACCTGCAGTTCTCCATCAGGTCCCCCTCTGGTGATTGACAGCAGCAGAGGGTGGGTGCAATAGCTAGTTTGCTATTGGCTATTGCAAAATAAAATAGCCAATAGGAATCTAGCTATGCATTCCTATGGTGTGTTCTTTTTTTTTATGGCAACAGAACCGCCCGGCCAATAGAAAACAGTTGGGCAGAGCTAGCTGTCACTGCTAGCTCCGCACAATCGTTTTCTAATTATTTTTTTTCTACTTTTTGAACTATTTTTTTATTCTGCTCGGTACGACAGAGGGACCGAGAAGAACAGCCTATTTTCTCACTGCTGTTCGGCATCTATGAGAATAGACCAAACAGCAGCGAGTAGCACGCCGGAGGTTCGGCTTAGCCAATCCAGATGTTGAGTCGAACTCCTTCTGCACTTCGGGTCGGCCAAACATGCTGAGCATGTTCGGCCGACCCGAAGCCACAAAAAAGCCACCCGATGTATGGCTGATTTCAGCCGATATACAGCTGGAATCAGCCGTACCAGCCTGAAGTGAATAGCAAAACAGCATTCGGCTCACTTCGCTTGGGGTCGGTTAGTCACTCGGCTGCCTACGGCAGCTTAGTGAGTAGACTCCCTAGTAAATATGTACCCTGTGCAAAGAAGATATTCACCAATCACTTCTGCCAATCAGTGCTATATTGAAAAAAAGATGCTGCTAGAAGAATCTTCTGGATCTGACACTTTCAGAAGTCCCAGACTCCTAATCCTCGCTGCATGCTGTGGTTTCTTGCACTGGCAGAACAGTGGGCAGAAAGTAGGGGGCAGCTAGTGAATCACCAAGTGTTGAAGAGGACAAGGAATTTCTGAGGATTTGGAAGATTCTTCCAGTAATGGCGTCTGTGCAATCAGAAGTGTGGGCAGCAGGAGAGGCGAGTATTATATAACGTATCGATTTTCAATATTTTACTGTAATAATATATATGTTAGACATGTGCGCTTCATTTCAGTATGAATCGAAATTCAGACAAATTTGCATTATTGAGAGATTCGGATGTAGCCGAATCTCCAAAAAACATTAGTAACGAATTTCAACAAATCCGAAAGAAATTATAATGAAAATAACAAATTAATTTACATTCATTCATTTCATTTGGATGTCATGATGCGATGGTTTGGGCCTTTTGTTAATGGTTGATATATAGCCAGTCTTCCGAAATAACAAATTGTATGTAATAAAGAACAATCCGAAATCCGAAATCACAAATCAATTCGGCATAACGAATAACTAATTTTGCCGAAATAATGCATCATACTGAAAGCAAATCATTGTAACGGAACAAATATGATGAAACAAAATGATTTACTTCATGATTAGAAACAAAATAAAACAATTTTTCTGTGGCACTCATGTCTAATATACATTATAGAAAGCTTGATTACTGTCAGCTGATTGTGATCAAAACAGTTTAATTAGGGCTGTACATTGTCATATAAATTTGTGTCCTTCTGTTTGTCATTGTTAACAAGCAGAGAGTTAAATTACTACATGTTGCACTTTAGACACATTGGACACTTTCTTCTTTATAATCACTTTATATATTATTAGTGGTTTGACACTCACCATAAGGTAGACCCATAAACTGCATTAGTTCTTAAGTATTTGGAAGAGAATTGAAAATAAAGATGAACTTTTTCTATATCACTGTTCCAAGGAATATGAACAGTTAAGTACAGCTAGAGTGAAGTGGAATATAGCCCAAGCCTGCTGTAGGAGAAGCTGTAATAAGATTGTAGCGTGAGGATTATTCTAGGATAAATTCTGGATGACATTTTCGGAAGATTAATACAATAGGTATGCTGCCGCTTTAAGAGCATTGTGCCGTGCTCTTTTCAAATCTTTGCAGAAAGTGCAATATTATGAGTTCTTTTCATGTGGAGCCTTCATAATCTGATTTTCCTCAGACACTAGAGGAGTTTGATATATGGGTATCTCTTTCTGAAATTGGTTTACACGGGTAGGAAAGGGAGATTTTTTTTTCCACAAAATATAATAATGTTTTGGTATCAGAGGCCTGACACTGAAACATTTAAGTATTATATGCAAACGTGTGCTGTCAGCTTTCATCACCCGTCCTGCAGATCCCACTAGAAATAGTATGATTATTTCTGCCTCAGATATAAAAATAAAGATAATACAGCAAGATCATAGTCCCACGTGGTTATTTTTTCTTTCCAGTATTCAGGATCATAAAGCATTCTGCTAGATTCATTCTGAAATGGAAATATCATACAGCCTTGTCTTCAAATTACAGATACAGACTTACCCTAGAAGATTAACATTCTCTGTCATTATGTATATTTTTCTTACTGACTTTTTGTATCTGAGTTTTTTTATGCATTTATGTTTACACTTTATGAATGTTCTTCATCTATCAATCTTCCCTGTCAGGAAATGGATGTGTTTTACATACTTTATTCCCCTTCTGGTTCAGTCTATGAACACAGGAACATTTATCCATGGTGCTCAATGTTCGCTCAGTATTACAGCCCACAATTAATTAGGGTTATTTGATTTAAAGGTACACTGCCACCACAATGGACCATAAAAGTGTATCTAAAAGGCAAAACGTTTTTTTAGTTTTGCATAAAGTTTGTATTGCTACCTAAAATGTTTCACTTAAACACCTATACCTCGTCCACTTCAGAATTAGTGAATTACTTTTGTCCCTGCTTCCTGCATTACAAATAATTAACTAATTATTTTTGTCTCTAATAATCCCCATCATACACACTCATGCCTCTAACACATTTCACCCACTTGGGTTTAATCGTTAAGCCCAAATGGGTGAAACATGTTAGAGGCATGCGGCTGCATAACAGGGATTATTACTGTGACTGGGACAAGTAGGCATGAATAAATGTATTGTTTGGCGGCATCTATGGAGTGCAGTACATTATTTTTGCTTTGAGTGAGGTTGGAATATGGACAAGCTCAATACCTGCACCCTGGCTGGATATCACTGAGAGAAAAATCCAATATGGGAATGGGAGGCTGCTTTGGACAATATTTGAAAATTAAAGCATACCATATAAAAAGCTGTTTTTAATACTTTCTAATAACAATGCTATTAGACTTGGAAAATATTTATTCATGCCTTTACGTGGGAGCCTATGCAGCAATTCTTAAGAAAGTTCAGAACCCAGATGTGGCCACTAGTGGTGATTTTGCTGGGCAGAGCAACTTCAGCAGGAGAGGAATACTTGGATGCAGGAAGTATGTCAAAGCTTTATTAATGACGTTTTCTTAGTGTACTTCATACACCAAAGGTATGGTGTGGCAGGCATGGCCTCCTTGTAACCTTGGACCCAGCGGCTGCCCAAATCATTAGGAAATTAAATACGAATAGAAACCTTGCCTTAGGGTGGCGTGTCCCTAGTTAAATTATGTACTAGGTTGTAGCCAGCGTGAGCTTTGTTTATTTGTTCTGTGCTTATCAGGTATTTTCTAAGCTCAGGATGTTGACTACTGTAGATGAGAGGGTTATGGTAGTCACAATGTGAAGAAACAATGCTTGAGTTATGGATATTAGCCCACCCCAGCCAGTCACTGAGGAGTTTGTTTGGTGGCGTGAGTCAAAGAAATCTAATAAATGTTTGGACCAGCATTCCAGAGTTTTCTTTTCTCCTCCAGGCTCTTCCGCAGAGGAAACCAGTGTTAAAGCTCTGTGGATTACTGTTGTCCTTCAGGAGGGTCTTTGTAGAGATAACTGTGCATGAAGATGTCTGTGTGGAGGGAGCATCTTTAACTAACAGGGTTATTCACAAAAGGGTGAAGAGTTTGGAGAAGGCAGGATAAGTGAACAATCTAGACTAAAATAGCAGTTTTGGAAAAATTCAGCTCACTTTCCAGTTCAACTATGTTGTCCTAGATTGTTCACTACTCCTGCCTTCTCCAAACTCTTTACCGTTTTGTGAGTAACCCTGTAAATCTAATTGTGCCGAAGAACATACATGGAGAGCTCAGAAGAAGCTACTGCTGATGGATATAACAAGAAGGATTCACTGCTTATAGATTAAGGTACATGCAGCTGCTCTGAAAGGTCAATGACCTAAGGTGTGCATGGATCCATTACACCTGAATAATATATTGTAGCAGGTCTAGACGAATCAGATAATTGATTTTGGCTGCTCTTAAAGGGCCAAGACTACCAATTGTATCAGAGAAAGGCAAATAAAAGTTGCATTAAATTGGGATTTCAGAACTTAGGTTCACTCTGCTGCATGTGGGACAGATTTCCTCCTATCTTTTTCAAGTATCCTGTTTCCTAAACACTCTTTACAAGTTACAATCAGCGAAAAAAGACAAAAAAAGACAAAAGTGACAGGCACTCCTATTCACTCCTATTGAATAAGAGTGCTCCTATTCACCCCACTCCTATATATTCGCTCCTATACACCAAGCATTCTGCTCTGAGAGTGGAAGTCCCCAGGAGAGAAAGTACTGGGGTATTTGGAGATGTCAGTGTCACCATATGCGCTCCTTTAGTGTCACCTACAATTCTAACTCCTCCCCTCCTCTTCCTCTTTCTGTAGGGGTCCCCCAAGGCTCTGTCCTTGGACCCCTTCTCTTCTCCATCTACACCTCCTCTCTTGGTCAGTTAATAACCTTGCATGGCTTCCAATACCATCTCCATGCTAATGACACTCACATTTATCTTTCCACTCCACAACTCACCCCCTCAGTGTCATTGCGTGTCACTAATCTACTAACTGACATATTCGTCTGGATGTCACATTTCTTAAAAATCAATCTTTCAAAAACTGACCTCTTGATATTTCATCCTGCCCGTGCACCTCCCCCAACATTTCAGTTGAGATTGATAACACAGCTATCCAACCCTCCCCCCATGCCAAGGCCCTAGGTGTCATCCTTGACTCGGACCTCATATTTCTTCCCCACATCCAATCATTATCTAAATCTTGCCGCCTTCACCTTTGTAACATCTCCAAAATACGCCCCTTCATCACCAATGAAACCGGAAAACTACTCATACACTCCCTTGTTATCTCTCGTCTTGACTATTGCAACTCCCTCCTCATTGGCCTTCCACAGGCTATCCCCCCTTCAGTCTATCATGAATGCAGCTGCTAGACTCATTCACCTGACCAACCGCTCAGTGTCTACATCCCCCCTCTGTCAATCCCTCCACTGGCTTCCACTCGCCCAGAGGATACAATTCAAAATATTAACAATGACTTATATTTCTAGCAAATGACTATATTTCTAGCAAACCTTTGCATTACAACAATTGATTTTTGGGTCAAGCATACACATTTCTAGCAAAAGTTAGCATGGCAACAGGGATTTTTGGCTTGCACTATAGCACCTGGTATTCCCAGTTTACTTCCTATCTAAGTATTAACCAGGACTGACCCTGTTTAGTCTCCGAAAGCAGTTTAGATTGGGCACTTTCAGGGTGATGTGGCCATAAACCGTTACATATTCCCAGCTAATGTTTGCATAAAAACAGTGATGGGATTTTACACCCCATTAACAACCACCATAACATAAAATAAACCTAAATAATAAAGAAAAACACATTAAAGATTGTGGAAAATCCACAGGCCGAGGCCCCTTTATTGGATTTTAATAAATTTTAACCATGAAATAGACTTTATCCTTTATTACCAAACAGGACCACTGTTAACCATTAACAGACCACCATGCTTGGTCATCAAGACACCAATTAAATTACTGTTTACCATGTCCACCCACAAATTGGGCAACAGTACCCCATCAAGATTGACTGCTACAAAGAAAAGTACAGCAACAGTAGACGTTGCAGGTCAAAAGATTTGACCAGAGTTGGGCTTAAAGTCTTACAATATTGCAGTTACACCTCTATTGATAAATCTCTATTTTGCAGTGACAGTAATACAATGGCTTGCATTGTCCGGTTTTATGAATCATCTACACGCATTATACAATGACAATGGTAGCTGCATGAAAAATGCACAGGGGATGTTGTGAATTGAGCCTTATGCACAGAAAAATAGATATGCACTACTTTTTTAGTGCCCTGTGTGTTGCAGTGCTCTACAAGCAAATAAATGATGTTGATCTGCGGAGGCGCGCTGGAGTGAAAGCTACTGTTCTGTGTGTAATGCATTTTATCACAAAGCTATAGTGTAGGTGGGCTCTTAAGACTTTTCTTAAAATGTTAAAAAGTGATTGCTATTGAAGAGAAGGTTCTAAGCACTTAAAATCCCCTCTGCATTAATTTGACTCTATTGATATAATAGCATTGTTGTTCTTGGTATTATAAATGGTGCTTTCCTTTACAGTTGCTCCTGCTTATATACATGCTATCTGGGTCACACTGTTCCCATTTATGAACTAATGCTAATTCTGTTCAGAAATTCTTAAAGCTAAAATAATAATAAAGTGTTGTCTTAGGCATAAAATGTGTACACAATAAGTCAATGGTATCACATGTATGCTTGCTTTGTTTTATCAATTTATTCATCAAAGTGAATGTACAATCTTTAAAGTGCTGGTTCTGTGCAATAACATGATACTAGCACACCAACCCCGCTGTTTATGAGTTCAGACCCAGCGCAGTGACAGCCTGACAGGCACATAATGACTCTCTTCTTGCAGGAGGTATAGTACACTGTACTAATCCATCAGGAGTCTTATGGAGATTGATGACGGCACAGGGTTAGTAAATGTGCATTTTAATGGCTCCACAAATAGACAGCAGCATCTCATGTTTAGGACTGATGCATCCTGCCGAGTCTAGTGCTGTAGAATAAACAGAAAAATATCAATATCATGCACTCATTTTGTTCTCCTAGGTTCTTTCTCATAACTCACCTCTTCTTGTCTCTTTGGACTACTCTCCTCTCTGAAAAAAAACACTTCTTTCAGAGAACTTTGTTTGCTCTCCTATCATAGCTTTGCTCCTCACTGTGAGCATAATAATAAAATCTGTTACCTCAGCTCTTCTCTGAAATATGGATAACATTCGGTATTTGTGCTGTCAAAGAAAAACTGTCAATTTCCTGTCCACATAGGATCAAACCCAGGTCTTTGGGTCTATGCACTGTTGATTCTTCAGCCTGAGACACAGGCCCATTTGTTGATGTTGGTTTCTATGGACAACACAGCACCTTGTATGGTAGGTAATGATGAAGCAACCGTGTGCCTTATTGATCCTCACAAATTCCCCATATCAGTTAATTTTGCAGCCTTTAAATCTCACTTAATAGCTGAGGAAGTTGACAGGGTGTTGGGTTTGGTGTTTCTGGCTCTGCGGTCCTGAAACCATATTCCTGATACCTGATACTGGTTCCTGATTCCTGGACCCTGTGTAACCTGTGCACCTGCAGTGCCTTGTATCCTTGTTGATCACAGACCTTATAATAAAATTTGCCTCCTGTTTTTGTACCTTATTGCCTGATTGATGCTGATGTCAGAGGGTATACAACTGCTTGCAGTTATCCTGTACTGTGCTGCTGCCTAGCCATGCTCTCTTCCTCACATCCCTAATACTCCTGCCACCATTAGACTACTAACTAGTCACTATCTTTTTTCCCATATTCATTTTTATTTAAGATAAAAGGCAATAACATGACAATTTATCATAGCACAAAGTCATGGCACTTCAATATACAAAACATCATTTTCGGTACTGGTTGGAACCTGGAATTCAAAATTCTCAGCCGCAGAGGATTTACCTGCGCGGGGGGGTGCGGTGTAAGTGCTGGCAGGCATGCATTCCAGTATATAGACATGTATTCCAGGTGGTTAAAGTGTGGGACACAGGCCGAGAAGCCTGATGGCATACAGCCTGAGCATCCTGATGGCATATAGATATAAGAAATCTGTAAAGGGGCTGCAGGAGATGTGAATTGCACGGAGAGCAGTTATTCCAGGGACCGACATACATTATGACTGAAGTGTGAAAGATGGCATGTCGTAGAAATGATTTAGAAAAGCAGTGAGAGGTGGGGAAGAAGAGGGGTGAAAAGAAAGGGTGGGGTAATGTCAGGTTGCGAGTGGGAAGAGGCTAAATGCAATAGGGCTGGCACCCAGCCCCCTCAGTCACTATCTTTTTTATCTATCCTGCACATATCCTATCTATGGAATACCTACCAATAACTTGCGTCTCAACCAGTGCTGTGCATACCCAGCATCCAGAGGAACTCCAACATCTGGGCTTACCACCAGTTCACTGCCAAGCTCCAATCATGACAACCCTATTATGAAAATTTGCGGAAAAAGCCATTTTATTTATTGACCCTTGACTCCTCCTCCCTCTATTCATAGACTATAGAACAGTGCTACATACCAACAAGGTCAGCATTCAGTTATGTGTAGGGATGAGCTCGGGTTCAAGCTAAACATAAGTTCAACCCAAACCAAGCTTGTTGAAAGTTTGGCAAACAGGCGAGCAAACTGACAAGTTTGCCCAGCTGCCCTAACCTTCAGCTGATCTAGCTGGAAGTCTGTCATTCAGTGGCAGAATCACTGCCATAACATTACCCGGGATCTCCAGTGCTATTGTCTGTGTTGCAGTAGTGTGAAGACATGTCATTTGAATCAGGAATAGTAGCGGAAGAAGAAAATCGGATGTGGCGGGTCATGGTGGTGGCAGGATAACATTGTCAGCATCACTAATTGCGATTGCCATGGATCTACATCTCTGGACAGCATGACTGTTTATTTGTCAATAAAGTACCTTCTCTATGGTGTATGTGTGTTTTATTTAAATTTTTTTTGTGAATGAGTAACATGAGGTACTATATGCCCCTTACTTATTCTAAAGGGGTCTTCCTGGTTCTGATAAGTTGCCACCCCCCCTCCCCCCGCAGACCCGCACATCTCTTTTGGGGGACAGGGTGTGAGGATAAGGCCCTCCTCCTTAAACATATCAGGCCACATGCCCTCAACATTGGATGAACACTTTGCAATGGGGCAGCCATGCTTTCCTCATCCCCTCTCCTTGCAAGCGACCCAAGACAGACAAGGGCCTCATTCCCATATTATATCCCCATAAAGGGATGTGAGGGTTTGCAGGAGGGACTCATTGGAATCTAAAATCCCCTTTAGAATAAGAGCCCCCCCCTTCCCCAAAATGTTTTGGATTTCTTTCAGAGAAAGGATAAAACAGTAAAAAAGTAAAATAAAACGTTTAAGCAACAGTACCCAAATAATAATCAAATGCACAAAGAACAAGGCATATTTGTAAATGAGACATTCCCCAAACATTAACTGCAGGTGAATAAATCACTGTAATTTCAAACACATGCCCTGGGATGATACATTTGCAGTGAATGTTTGGTGAAAGTCAGATTTACTGCTTTCTGAATATACCCAAATAAACTAAACGAGACCCCCCCCCAAAAAAAAAAACCACATACTCTAAAAAATCACATCTTGCATAAGCAGCTCAAATGAAAGTTTCAAATTCAGCTTAATCTCACCAACAACAAAATCAGTAATTTCATGGAGAAATTATTGTTGCAAAAATCACTCCATTTATCCCTATTAAGAAATTGCTAAAAAGTGTTCCAAAGGGCCACTTCTTAGTTCACTACTTACAGATCAGGAGAACCCCTCCTTCCCTTTTAATACAGGATTCATGTGCTCAAAGTGTTTTTTTCTTTAGTCCTTTTACCAGAACATTGAGTAAATCTAGCTTGCTGGAAAAATGTGCCGCTGATTTCAAGTGAAACCTGGATTGTTGTGAACCTGTCAGAATTGCTGCAAGATCTGACTTGCCCATGTTGATATGTTCATCTCTGTAAATAAATATATTTTAGTACAGTGCAGAGAATACAGCTTTTACAGTATATCACTTTATCTGCTACTACTCCCCCCCCCCCTCCAATCCCGCCGACTTGAAAGTGAAAGCAGCAATAGGAGATTGTTGAGGTCATTTGCCAGCACACTCTGCAATCTCTTTCTATCAGCATGTTTTTTCACAGCAAATTTACCACACACTTGATTGGCTCCCAGTCCTGATCATCCCTCTTCTAGTCTGAGTGCTGCTGTATAGATGATTGAAAGATATTTAGAAAGGTTAGCTTGCATTTGATCATTTGAATTTATGTTTATTATTAGTGAAGAAAATTGAGAAAATTGAAAAAAAAACATTTGCAAACACAGTTTTATACTGCTCGGACAAAACTTCATATATATTTTCCTATTGTGATTAAACAGCAATTTGAGTATTATTAAAGTAGCATTAAACTCTCAAACTTTTTTTCAATAATGAATCCAGATGAAACAAATATACATTGCCTAGCAAAGTATTTCAGTACATTTTTGCCCAGGCACTTATAGTCATCATGTTTTCAAACAGCAGACTCCAACTCTCAGGTCTCGTTCACACCTAGGCGTGTTGCATATGTGCGTCAGTCGCGCGTTTTTTATCCACCCGTCCTCCCTTGGCATGGGAGGAGGGGTGGATAGTTGTGTTAACAATCTCAAGGGTAAAGTTGGGGGAAGGTGCACGGGCAGGAGGAAATATCAAGAGCTCAGTTTTTAAAAGATTGAGTTTTAGGAAGTGTTGTGACATCCAGACAGGTATAGAGATAGATTTGAGTGTCACCGGCATAGAGATGGTATTGGAAGCCATGTGAGGTTATTAACTGACCAAGGGAGGAGGTGTAGATAGAGAAGAGAAGGGGTCCAAGGACAGAGCCTTGGGGGACCCCTACAGAAAGAGGAAAAGGAAGGGAGGAGTTAGATGTGTAGGTGACGCTAAAGGAGCGCTTAGATAGGTAGGAGGAGAACCACGAGAGAGCAGAGTCTTGTAGCCCAAGTGACTGGGGTTTGAGGAGGAGTAGGTGGTCAACAGTGTCAAAAGCAGCAGACAGATCTAATAGCAAGAGTAGGGAATAGTGGCCTTTGCTTTTAGCAGTGAGTAGGTCATTAGTGAGTTTTAGGAGGGCGGTTTCAGTGGAGTGTTGTGGGCAAAAGCCAGATTGTAAGGGGTTAAGAAGGTTGTGATCAGCGAGGTGGCGACTTAGACGGCTGTAGATGAGGCGTTCTAGGAGTTTGGAGGTGAATGGGAGTAAGGAGGTGGGTCTGAGATTATTGAGGTCGGTAGGGTCCATTGAGGGTTTTTGGGGTATTGGGGTGACCAGGGCATGCTTCAGAGGGGAAGGAAAGATTCCAGTAGAGAGTGAGAGATTGAAAATGTGAGCAAGAGAGTTTAGGATAGAGCAAGAGAATGAACGAAGTAGCAGTGAGGGAACAGGGTCCAGGGGGCAAGTGGTGAGGTGGGTGTCAGAGAGAAGCTTTGTAACCTCCTCTGTGGTGACGGTGTCAAAAGAGGAGAGTAACAAGTGTGATGGAGGGTCTGGTACATGAATAGGGGAAGGTGACTGCACAGTGGCGACCTGATCCCAAATTGTATCTATTTTGTTTTTGAAGTGAATGGCAATGTCCTGGGCAGTGAGTGAGTTAGTGGGTGGTGGCGGTGGAGGACGAAGTAGAGAGTTAAAAGTAGAAAAGAGTTGGCGAGGTCTGGATGAGAGTTTGTTAATGAGAATGACAAAATACGTCAGTTTGGCAGTATGGAGGAAGGAATTGTATTTTAGGAGGGCTGCTTTGTACAGGGTGAAGTCTTGCAGAGATCTAGTTTTTCGCCACAGTCATTCAAGAGTGCGGCTATGTTTTTTGAGATTTTCGGTTTCATTTGTTTGCCACGGTTGTAGCGGACGAGGTCTAGGTCTGCGAGTAGTGAGGGGAGCCAAGGTGTCTAGAGAGGACGAAAGTGAACTGTTGTAGACAGAAATAGCCAGGTCAGGGCAGGAGAGGGGTGATATTTTGTCATAGAGGTAGTCAGTAGCAGAGTAGAGAAGAGAAGGGTCGAGGTGGTGAAGGTTTCTCCGGGTGACAGTGGGCCGCGTAGGGGGATTCAGGGTTGGGTATAGGGTAGGGGTGAAACTGACAAGGTTGTGGTCTGAGAGGGGGAAAGGGGTGTTGGGGAGGTTGCAAGGAGTGCATAGGTGAGAGAAAACAAGATCTAGTATGTTACCATCAGAGAGAGTAGGACTGTCTGACCATGGTGTTAGATCAAAAGAAGAGGTTAGGTTAAGAAATTGAGCAGAAGCTGGGGTGTTAATGTTAGTAGCAATGTTAAAGTCACCAAGAATAATAGTGGATATTTCTGAGGAGAGAAAGTAGGCAGTAGCCAGGCAGAAGAAGAAGGATGGATGGAGGGAGGTGGTAGCAGGGGGAGGGGAGTGACTTGAACTGCTGTGTGTTAGGAGCATGTCAAATGCTCCTATTCTTGTCACAACCACTCAGCTTTATCTGGTGGTTGCCTCTTGTAACTGCACCTACCACAGTCTAGTCAGCTGCGGAGTGATCAGGCTAACCATCCTGGCTACATGCCCCTCACAGCTTGGTGGTTGGTTTGTGGTGCCCAAGGCTCTGTGCTTGTTACATAGTTACATTCCCAGGAATGCTGCACATCCCCCATTAAGATGCAGCCCGTCTTGTGATAGTTCAAGTCTAGTCTTGTCTAGTTCTAGCCACACAAGCCTGTATCCTGATCTTGAATCATAGTCCTGCCTTGATTTTGAAACCTTGTCTTGCCTTGGATCTTCAACCCTTACCTGTTTTGCTTCTTGTATTCAGTTCCTGTTATATAGTTACATAGTATTTGAGGTTGAATAAAGACATATGTCCATCAAGTCCAACCTATTGTGTGTGTGTGTGTGGGTGTAAAGATCCTTGCGTCATCTCGTTTTTAGGAGTACTTGTACCCCTGTATATTACCGTTTCTCAGGAAATCGTCCAAAAGCCTCTTGAATGATTCCAGACTATTAGCTGAAATCACTGCTTGCGGCAGTGAGTTCCAGACCCTAACCGCGCGAACTGAGAAGAATCCCCTTCGCCCCTTGTGTTTGAATTTTTTTTCTACCAGTTTTAGGTGGTGTCCTCTAGTCTTTGTTACGGAATTAATCGTGAAGAGTTTATTGCTAATGTTGCTATGACTTTATATATATATAGTTATATAATTATTTATGTTTCCCAAAAAACTTTGTCTCATCTCACCCTGATTAGATTAGATACTCAAAACAGAATTGAATTGGTCTTTTGAGATGAGAGAACAAACCACAATAGAGTTAAACCAGTTTTTTTAAAAATTACAAAACGTATATTAACATAGAAAACATTAAAATATCAATGAACACTCATAGAAGCAAGTCACCATTGTTGGCAGAGGATTATCAGAGTCTTGAGGAGCAAGGCTAATTAATTGCATCTATTTGTACAAAACCCATATGGTATTAACCACTGGATGTTAATAAGTGATTTCACCAATGTTCAATAATGCCACCTTCAGCGTGTTTCATGGCATCGCTTTATCAGGAAGGTGTATTCAGTTCCTGTCTAGTATTTGTTTACTGTTCCTGTCTTGTATCCTACGTTCTATTTGCTTGCGGTATACTGAGCTTAGGGTAACGGGAGGACGCTAGTTTGTGTCCTCCCGTTACCCTAAGGAGAACTATGGGAAAAACACTGACCCCATAGTTCTCCTTTAAGTACTACTGTTTTGTTCCTAGGGGCCGCTTGCAACATGTATGGCCAGAGTGTATTGTTAAAGTCCTGGGGGAATGCAAGTACAGTAGGCGTTTATTGCCTTATGTGAAAGGCGGCTGCTAAAGGTGAAGCAACTCACCACTATACGCTCTGACCACGGTGTCTGCATCTGGTCCTGAAACTGTGTTTGTGGAAACACACACAGCTTGCTAGCACACAGAAGGGTGGCTTCAAAGAACCCTGCAAGGGAAAGGAGCCACCCTAAAATAGGCAATCAGGGCCAGTGCTCAGAGGATCAGCTGATTATTCAGGAAGAAAACACTTTTTTTTTAAAGCATGTAGTATTTATTGAATCAGATACAAACGACAAGGCATCATAGTAACTTGGCATGTGCTCAATACATTCGAGAACACGTATGATACATGGTTACAGACTTATATGAGTCAACAGTAAACAGGACACAACTATGACAATATCTATAGTCATTATAGCCACAAAGTAACAAAACATAAGTGGGTTGTCAGTCAAGAGAGAGCGAGAGAAAGACAAACAAACAACAAACATTGCTTCATCATTGGTCTTGAAAGAGTATGTATTCAGAGTGCACCAGATAAGAGTGGAGTAACATAGAAGATGGGACAAACTGAGTGTCAAGGGTTGAGGAATGTCGAGTAGTGGAGTGATAAAAATGAAAAAGGCACCACCATCTCGGGTCACATTTGAGCATCACAATCAGCGCATCACCCAGCAGAAGGAAATCACTATCAGTGGGACTATAAAACATCTAAAGCCCCCAAGGAGCCGTCTAATTTGGCCATATCATACCATTTGGAAGGTCAGAAGGCCCGAATAATGTCCCTAAGTTGATCAAGGGATAATGTCGTGGTGAGGAACGCTGACCACGTATGGAAGAACTGCCCCGTTCTTTTTTCATTTCGGAGGGAGTCAGATTTGTCCAAGAGCATGAGCCTATGAAGGGTGTTAGTTAAGTCTTCCACAGTAGGGATGGTAGGGAGCAGCCAATTAGTGAGAATGGTTTTCTTGGAGGCCAATAGGCAGAGATGCTCCCATCGGGAGATAGGAGGGACTGGTAGTGAGGGCTCGTGGTATCATGCAGTAAGCAGAGGGACGGTAGGGGTTCCCTCTCCTCTCCAGATAAAGAGTTCATATAATCAACAACCCATTGCCAGAGATTAGCTATCTTAGGGCAAGACCACATGTATTACGTGAGGGTGGTGAACATTGCATTTGGGACAGTGTTGTAGCCAGTCAGGTGACGAGGACACAGGAGCGAAATTAAAGGCGTAGTAGGCTCGGTGGAATAACTTAAATTGTAGTTCACGCCAACACTCACAAATGACATGTTTCCTGATTTGTTGCCACCCCTTCAGGATACAAGCATAGTGAGTGACCTATGAGTTGGGCCCACATATGTACAAAGGATGGTATGGTACTATCTGGTTGTTGGTGAATATCTCTAAGGATAAGGTAAAGATTAGACAAGGAGAGTCTGGAGGTCGAGGGGGTCATTAATTGTTGGAAGGCCTGAGGGGAGGAGGTGCGGCCTGGTGAGGGATAGCTGGTGCGTAAGAAGTGCGAGATTTGGGCATATTGTAAGAAATGGGCTGGGGCAATATGAAATTTAGAGATCAGATCTCTGAATGTCATGCAATCACCATGTGGTGTGAGTACATCTTGCAGGGTATTGATGCCCAAGTTGGACCATGTCTTGAAGACCAAGGAGTCGGCCCCCACGGGGAAGGCCGGGGAAGATGTTATGGGCATCCAAGGGGAAATAGTGCCCGGTATATGAAAATGCTTTCTGACTTCTCTCCACATGATCACCGTGTCCTTTATGAGGACATGTGTTTTCAAGTGGGGAGGTAGGGAGTGCAGGGAGGAGTGAAGGGTGCCAGCTAAGGACCATGGATACGTGATTTGCTGCTCCAGGAGAGTATTGGAATAAATGGAAGTGTTAAGTATCCAATCTCTTATGTGTATGCAGATACTTGCTAGATTATATAGCTGAATGTTCGGTAAGTTCATACCCAGGTGCGTTTTGGGAGTCTGCATTTTTTTGAGAGCTATGCAAGCCTTTTTGCCCCTCCAAATGAAGCGTGAAAAGGCTGTGTCTAGCAGTTTTGTGTCTTTGTGTTAAAGAAGTAAGGGCAAAGTTTGTAGAAGGTAGAGGAGGCGAGCAAAACTCACCATATGGATTAGATGACACATACCAGTCATAGACAGCGGGAGATACTTCCATGACGTCAGTTCCTGAGTGATTTTATTGATAACAGGGGTAAAGTTCAAAGCATATAGATCCGAGGTGTTGCGGGGTATCTGAATCCCTAAGTAGGAGAGGGAGCGCTGTCTGAGTTGAAGTTTGTGGGAGGGTATAACTGATAAAAGAGTGGGGGGGTTGTTTGAAAGGAGCATTATTTCACTTTTATCCGAATTAATTTTAAGGCCAGAATATGTGCCGAAGGACGATATGTGACTGTACAGGACACTGGGGCTGGGTCCTGGAAGGATGCTATATTTCCCCTCTGTTTGGACTGTGGTCCCTTTAAAGGATGAGACGGGGTTAACTCACCTGCTGGAGGAAGAGTGGGTTTAAAAGACAGGAAGTGGTAGCTAGCAGGTGAGGAGTAGTGTGGAGGAGGTTGGAGAGTGGGGATCTGTGTACTGCTGTGAGCTTGAATGTCATTAATCTTGCTTGAAATCTGTAGACTGGGAAAGTTACCCTGGAAGTCTGGGACTGTTTAAACTGCGATTGCAGCTCTGAAATCTTCATGTCGGTGAGACTGTTCTTTTGTGTTGTACTGAAGAGTTGCTGTTTGAGTTGGCCAGCTGGTCAGTGAAGATGACCTGTGTTGTTATGTTGCTGCTGTGAAGCTATTTCAGTTAATAAACTTTACTTTATTTGCAAAGCCTGTGTCCTGCGATCCTGCTGGATTCCCCTAACATTACAGTGACTTATCAGGGTTGGTATCTGTGTTTCAGGGTCAGATAGGACCAACATTATGTCGTCCGCAAAAAGCATTGACTTGACTTCGGCGGATCCTAATTTATAGCCGGTAAACAGCGTAGGAGATAG
This sequence comes from Nanorana parkeri, assembly GCF_000935625.1. Taxonomy (NCBI): domain Eukaryota; kingdom Metazoa; phylum Chordata; class Amphibia; order Anura; family Dicroglossidae; genus Nanorana; species Nanorana parkeri. Next base: position 60,906 of record NW_017309078.1, on the reverse strand, counting down.
CGTGGAACGGGTTTTATTTTTTTGTTTTTATTCTGACGCCAGCCAACGGCTGCGTGTCAGAATAACAAAAAAAAAGAAAAAGCAGTGTTTCTCTCCTGGGCGGCCGGGAGCGGGAGACTCCCGGAGCGCCCGGGAGAGTTAGGCTGCAGTTAGATCCTGTGAAAACATCAGCTCTGACAGGTAGACAGTGAACCAATATGACTGTTACTACCGTGTTTCCCCGAAAATAAGACACTGTCTTATATTTTTTTTGCCCTCAAAAAAACGCACTAGGTCTTATTTTCAGGGGTTTTTTTTTTTTTTTAATGTGCAACAAAATGTGCAACAATCCAAAGTTATCTGGTATCACCGCCTGTCACAGTAACTGGCGCTATAGAGGAAGTATCGGCTAATGCGGCTCTTCTCCCTCCACCGCCGCAGCCTTGCTTTCGACAGCGCCGACTTCCTTTGCCATCAGGGACGATGGTAGCAGCGGTGTAGCAGTGGGGACATCAGACAGTGGACAGCGCGGTAAAGTACGGTACCATTTACCAATACACATTACAGTTCAGTACCATTACATTAAGCCAAAGGTAGTCAAACTCCGGCCCTCCAGCTGTGGTGAAACTATCATTGCCATGATGCTTCTCTCTCCAGGAGTCATGTCTGTGGCAGTGAGAATCTTGCAATGCCTCATGGGATTTGAAGTTGCACCACAGCTGGAGGGCCGGAGTTTGTCTCCCCCTGAATTAAGCAGTGCCTTCAGGGGGACAGCAGTTGGTGAAGTATGGTACTGGAGTGCTCCCTGTCACTGCGCTGGCCGGAGGGAGTCCCCTGTCACCCCCTTAATTCAGTATGTCCCTGCAGGCTGATACCATCTCTCCTGCTCTTCAACTTCCCCCTCACATGCTACCACCAAACTAGGTCTTATTTTCGGGGTAGGTCTTATATTACAGGAATCTTGAAAAATAGTGCTAGGTCTTACTTTCGGGG